>NW_025200048.1:0-6303 GCF_004010195.1 Chiloscyllium plagiosum | reverse complement strand
TCTGCAGACCTCACTTTCTCCTGGTATGGAAGGTGCTAGCTATGAAGAGAGGTTGAGTAGGTTAGTTTTTTTTCACTAGAGAAAAGGAGATTGAGGGGGGGCCTGATTGAGGTTTACAAAATCATGAAGGGTATAGACAGGGTGGATAGAGGCAAGCTTTTACCCAGAAGAGTGACCATAGCGTGATCGGATTCATTATTAAGATTAAGTTGATTCTGAGACTGGGGACCTCAATCTAAACAGAGAAATCTGTAAAGGTGTAGGGCACGAGCCGCCTGAGATACATTGGGGGATGTTTCCTAAAGGGAGGAGAGTGGAAAGGCAAACATTCGAAGACTGCATGGGGGATGTGCAACAATCCTTCATACGTGCCTGGCACAAAGGCTGACACAGGAAGGTGGGCCACACCATCGCTGACATGGGAAATGGCAGATAATATTCCACCCAAGGAACAGGAAAACACATTGACCAAAAAGTATTCAGACCTGAGGATTGGACACAGTTTAAAATTCAGTAAAGGAAGAGAAAGAGATTTATTTCGAAAGGGAAGATAAAGCATGAGAGGGAGTTTGTGGGAAACTTGAAAAATTGACGATAAAAGCTTCGAGAGGCAGATGAAGAGAACAGGATTGGTGAGGACAAATGTAGGCCCCTTACTGTCAGAAACAAGGCGAGCTGTAATGGGGAACAAACAGACAGCAGACTAAGTTAATACACACTTTGGTTCGGTGTTCACAAAGGAGGACATGAATGTCCCAGAAATGATGGTGAGGAAGTGATAGGAATCAATATTAGTTGGGAAACGGTGTTGGGGAAATTGATGGGATTGAAGGTCAATAAGTCCCCAGGGCCTGATAACCTACATCCCAAATGTGAGTCAATCCTGATCCTAGGAATCTTCTCCAATAATTTCCCTGCCACTGACGTCAGGCTTACTGGCCTGGAATTTCCTGGATTGTCCCTATTGCTCGTCTTAAACAAAGGAACAACATTGGCTGTTCTTGAGTCCTCTGGGACCTCTCCTGTGACAAAGGAGGATATAAAGATTCCTCAGCTGCCTCCCTCAGCATTCTGGGATAGATCCCATCATGTCCTGGGACTTGTTGACCTTAACGCTTTTCAAAACACCCAACATCTTTTTCATATTAGCATGTCCTAGAACATCAACATGTCCCTCCTGAGACTCACCATTCACGATGGCCTTCTTCCTGGTGGATACAGGTGGGAAATATTCATTAAGGACCTCACCCACTTCCTCCTGTTCCCCACATAAACTCCCTCCTTTGTTCTTCAGTGAAACTACCCTTTGCCTAGCTACCCACTTGCTCCTTTTATATGTATAAATGCCTTAGGATTTTCCGTAATCCTGTTTGCCAAGGACATTATATGACTCGGTTTAGCCTTCCTAATTCCATGTTTAAGTTCCTTCCTGCTTCCTTGTGTACCCTGAGGGCTCTGTTACTGAAGGTAAGGATGCAGGTGCAGCAGCAGGTGAAGAAAGCAAATGGATCATTGGCCTTCCTAGCCAGGCCTTCTCCAGCATCTGCAGTCCCCACTTTCTCCTCATAGCCAGAGGATTCAGGTTCAAGAGCAGGGATGTCTTGCTGTAATTAAACAGGAGAAAGTGAGGACTGCAGATGCTGGAGATCAGAGCTGAAAATGTGTTGCTGGAAAAGCGCAGCAGGTCAGGCAGCATCCAAGGAGCAGGAGAATCGACGTTTCGGGCATAAGTCCTTCTTCAGGAATGAGGCTTGTGGGCCGGCTGACAAAGATTCCTGATGCAGGGCTTATGCCTAAAACATCGAATCTCCTGCTCCTTGGACGCTGCCTGACCTGCTGCGCTTTTCCAGCACCGCACTCTCGACTCTAATCTCCAGCATCTGCAGTCCTCACTTTCTCCTGCTCCCTGGGATGGCAGGGCTGATGTATGAAGAGTGATTGAATGGGTTAAGGTGATAATCACTGAGGTTTGGAAGAATGAGGGGAATCTCATTGAAAGCTATACAATTCTCACAGGACTAGACGGGGTAAACACGGGACGGGTGGTGGGTGAGTCCATGCCCAGCGGTCACCGTGTAAAGATGTGGAGTGGACAATTAGGGCTGAGATGTTGGATGGATCTCTGGACGATGAACCGTAATTAGGGTGGGGAGCTGCAGAGTTTAATTCTCAGACCTCAACTATTTACAATCTGTATAAACGACCTGCAGGCAGGGACGGAGCGTAACAGCAAAATTCACAAACAATACAAAAACAGGTGGGAAGGCAAGCTCTGATGAGGAGAGCAAGACGTTTACAGATGGACACTGATAGGCGAGGAGAATGGGCCTGAATCTGGCAGATGGAGTTAATGTGGATAAGTGTGAGGTTATCCATTTTGGCCGGAAAAACAGAAGGGCAAATTATTATTGAAATGGGAAGCAGATTCAGTGAGTGTCCGTGCAGAGGGATCGGGGTGTCCTTGTGCATGAATCTCAGAAAGTGGGTATGCAGGGGCAGTGTATAATAAGACAAGCAAATGGAGTCATGGCATTTACTGTAAAAGGGGGAGATTATAAAAGTAAAGGAGTGTGATTACAATTATATCAGATGTTGGTGAGCCCACACCGAGGGGACTGTCAGGTTTGTTCTCCTTACGTGAGGAAGGATGTGGTGGCACTGGAGGCAGTTCGGAGGAGGGTCACCGGCTTGATCCCAGGGATGAAAGGGCTTTCACACAGGGAGCGGGTGGATAACTTGGGCTTGTACTCACTGGGGTTCAGAAGAATAAGGGGGAGCTGATTGAGGGATATAAAACGCTAAAGGTGGAGGTTAAATAGATGTTCCTCCTTGTAGGACAGTCTCCAACAAGAGATCACAGAAATAGAATGGGAGGAGGGAGGTTCAAACAGAGACGGGGAGAACCAGTTTCTCTCAGAGGGTCGGGAATCTGTGGAACTCACGGTCCCAGAGGGCAGGGGAGGCAGAATCAGGAACAGATTCAAGAAAGGAATCAATAGGTTTCTGATGGAACACGAGATAATGGGCTGTGGGTGGGAGAGTGGAGCTGGGACCAGGGAAAGATCAGCTATGATCATCTCAGATAGCGGAACGGGCTCAAAGGGCTGAATGGCCTCCTCCCACTCCGAATCCTGATGTTCCCATGGGGAGAAATGTCTTCACCCAGACACGGGTCAGTTTTGGAATTCATTCCCACTCCTTGAAGTTGGGATGAGGAGGGTGTGGTTTGGGATTTAAATTCGGAATGTTTCTGACGGAGTAAACGAGCTGAAACTATTCCCATCAGCTGCAGGCTCCACAATCAGAGTTGTTCCCACCCAGAGGGGGCTGTCTGAAGGGGACTGGACAGAGACCACAGGAGAGCAGTGCTACCTGGATATATCTTGCATAGGGGACACAGTGGGCTGAATGGCCTTCAGCACTATAAGATTCAATGTCCCACATCTGCTGGGAGTGACCCTGGAGCCCTGGCTGAGGTGGAATGAATCATCAACTCAGTTCGAGGTCAGGGTTGGAGCTCTGGGCTTGGATTGGAATCTGACGTTTGGACAGACAGCGTTTTAAACTGGGGGGGGGGTGAGGGGAAAAGGGCCACGGGGAGAGGCACAGGCTTCTCCAGCAGCTGTCCAGACACAAAGAAACAGTCCACAAAATGGAGCAGGGCGCAGGGTGAGCAGGCGACTTTGCAAACAGCGCTGCAGCTCCAGGCAGAGGGGTGTCAGGCGCAGGGGGAGACACTTTTCCACGTTCAGTCCGACTCCTTGACCCAGCATGTGGATATTTTTGGGTAACATCTGTTTCAGGTCTATTTTCATGACTTACTGGAAGTGCTGAGTATATTCTTGGAACTGGTTGGCGTGGATGTACAGCCAGCCAGGAGGAAGTGCACAGAAGGTTTGAGCGTCAGCCAGTGGTGGCAGCTGTAACCAGTACAGAGCGGAGGGAAGGTTCGATAGAAGCCCTCTTGCTCACCACCACAGCTGCTGCTCAATACCATTCACAACATTCCAGCTTCAAATGACACATGTAATCCTGATCCCAGCGGCCACAGTGGTACATTCAGGACTGAGGGAATGCCACACTGTCAGAGGGTCAGTGCTGAGGGAGTGCTGCACTGTCCTCACTGTCGGAGGGTCCTGCTCCAGTACTGACCTTCCGACAGTGTGGCACTCCCTCAGCACTGACCCTCTGACAGTGCGGCACTCCCTCAGTACTGACCCTCTGACAGTGTGGCAGTCCCTCAGCGTTGACTCTCCGACAGTGCTGACCTTTAACCTTGTGGACCAGTCCAAGATCTTTGAGCCAAAATTCCCCATTGAGGCAGCTGCCCGTGTCGGCGGCAGTGACTGAGGAGCAGTGAGAGAGAGAGAGAGAGTGAGAGACAGATCTGGAGAGTGGGAATGACAGACAGAGATAGAGCGAGAGAGAGAGAAATAGTCAGATGGAGTGAGGTAGAGGAGGAAGCTAACTGTGGAGCAGAAAGCCAGAAACGGACGGAGGAGACTGAGACAGCGAAAGAAAATGAGAGAAAGATGGTGACAGGGATGGAGAGAAACAGAGAGTGAGAAACAGTAAATCAAGGAGAAATGAAGAGAGATAACGAAGGCAAAAGGGAGGGAGAATGGGAGTCTGGAAGCTTCTGAATGCATCAATACATCATTTGATTGCAGTAAGATGTGGTCTCTGTAAATACCTCATCAGGACTGTGTCAGCGCAAAGAAAGAGATTGTAGGAGGCAGACTGGAGCCAGTGAGCTGTGAACACTCTCTGATGGAGGTTGGTTAGCTCAGTTCGCTGGGTGGCTGGTTTGAGATACAGAGTAACGCTGACAGTGCGGGATCCAGCTGAGGTGGCCCTGAGTGACTCTCCATCTCACCCTCTCCCCTTGTCTGACCCTCTGGTTAAGCTCCTACCTGTCGCCTGTATCGAGTGAGAAGGTGACTGTCTGATCCTTTGGGACTGCAGTGACTTGACATTAACAGGTTGTAGTCCAACAGGTTTATTTGAACTCACAAATTGTATGACTATAGGCTGGTGTGATGTGACTCTGACTCTGACATCACCCCAGTGCGATATGGACCCCCCCCCCACACTGTGTCTTACATTGGGGAGGGGGTGGTTGCTCGCTGTTCTTATCACTGGGCTTTTAATCCAGACACCCAGGTAATGTTCAGGGAACTTGGGTACTCAGTGGAGTTTGAACTCAGTTTATAAAATCTGGAATTAAGGGTCTAATGAAGACCATGAAACCATTGTCGATTGGGTCATCAATGTCCTTTCGGGAGGAAACGGCCACCCTGACCTGGTCTGGCTGACACGTGACTCTGGACGTGACCCTGTACTGCCCTCTGGGTAATTAGGGCTGGACAATAAAGGTCAATGTCCTGTGAAAGTTATCTGCATGGAATCCCTCCAGAGTGACAGTAATGTGGGTGTGGAGGGATACACATCCACTACATGGTGAGCAGTGAGGTGACATCAACAGGGGTCTCAGGCACAGCTTTGGGAGCAGTGGATACCAGCAGTATTTCCAAATAATGCCAGCGGAGACAAACCAGATTTCAGACCTTCAACAAGAAAAAGCACTGATGACCCCCCCCCCCCACAAAATGCCGTTAAGAGTCAAGCTGCTGGTGATTGCTGAGGACACGCAACCCCAGAGAGCTCACAGCAACACACAGCACAGGTGAGTAGTCCAGGGAATGACACAGGAAGCTTTTCACGTCCGAAAGCAGATGCACAGGAACAAAACAAACCGACAGTTTGGAGGCAGCAAACCGACTGTGAGGAATAAAAACACAAGCTGCTGGAAAAGCTCGACAAGCTTGGCAGCATCTGTGGAGAGAAATCAGAGTTACCAGGCTCAAAATGTTAACCCTGCTGAGCTCTCCCAGAAATGCCTGTTCTTGCTTCTGATTTCCAGCAGCACCTGTCCTTTGGGTTTTTATTATGGTGTGAGAGGCTGGTCTGCAGTAGCAATCCCAAATCCAAACCAAACCAGGGACCTAACCAGCCAGCACGTGTCAGGCACAAACACTTACTCAGGAGGAGCAACCTTCAAAGATACAATATTTTTAAAAAGTTGGAAAGTTTCAGCTCCAATGGCAGAAGTAGCCAGAACCAACTGAAGCGCATCTTCCATACACTGGGGAGCAATGCACTTACTGTTACATGTAAGAAACAAGCAGTTATCCCAGTGCACACAGCACAGCGCACAGCACAGCACAGCGCACACAGCACAGCACAGCGCACACAGCACAGCACAGCGCACACAGCACAGCACACAGCACAGCACAGCACAGT
>NW_025200047.1:0-6302 GCF_004010195.1 Chiloscyllium plagiosum | reverse complement strand
TTGTCAAAAAATGATTTGTTAAAAGAATGTTGAAAAGAACTCACTGATAACTAGAACTAAGCGAGTTTCTGTATTTATCACACCTAATGGATTATACCCAATGGTAAGTTTTGCTATTTGGACTTAGCAACTCTCCAGTCACCTTTGAATGATTATTGTGAAAGTGAACAAGGTCACACTCCCCACATTACACTCCAACTGCCCAATATTTCTCCAAAGCCCAGCTGTATCTAATATTCAGCAGGATGGACCTTCACTGGGAAAGAGCCATTTGTAACTAGAATAATGACATCTCTGAGAATCACATAAATAACCTCTTTTATTGAAGCTTTCATAAGTTCTGTGTTGATTGACACAATGCTCTGGTGTGGGCTTTGCTGTCTGTACAAACCATCTGTAATGTCTTTGCTGCAATGGTTCACATTTCCATCATCAAACTCACACTCCAAATATCCCGTCATTATTATCCATGGGATTCACTGGAATTGGCTCAGATCAGAGTCCCAGCAGCTCAAATGGAGAGAGGGGTGGGGCTCAGAGAGAGAGAGAGAGAGCGAGAGATGGAGTTCAAAGAGAGAGAGAGAGCCGGAGAACTGAGAGAGTGGGGGATAGAGCTTGGAGAGAGAAAGAATGGTGGAATTCAAAGTGAGATCTGTGCAGCTGAGGCGGAGGGGGGTGGGTGGGGACGGAGAGGGGAGAGAGAGTAAAACAGAGAGATGGAGGTCAAGGAGTTGTCTATCAAAGATAAATTATACTCTGTTAAAGACTGCACTGGATGAATGCTGTATGACTCTCTGACTCTATTGACATTACCTACAATGCTGCCTAACTTTGTGTCATTAGAAAACTAGAGTATCTGATTTTCTATGTCATTATCTAATTCATTAATAAATATTGTAAATAACTGAGGCATAAACACACATTCCTATTGGACACCACTGGTCACATCCTGCCAATTTTAGCACTTACCACCTATCCCTATTTTTGATGACCTGTCACTCAACCAATTTCCAAGTATGTCAGTATTTTAGCCTCAATTCTGTGGATTTCTACCTCAGTTGACGGTTTCTTACATGGGACTTTATCAAATGCCTCTGGAAGTCCCTGTAAACAACATCCATAGATATTACTGTGTCCAGGACTTTCGTATCCTCTTCAAAAAAGTTCAATGAGATTTTTTCAGCGTGACCACTCTCCCTGATTAACTGACCATTTTCAAGGTCTTCAGTTACCCCCATCCTTGATTATAGATCCTAACAATTTCCACACCACAAATATTGGCTTAGTGACCTGTAATTTTCTGTTTTTTCTCTCACATCCTTGTTAAATGTGAAGTGACATTTGCAATTTTCCAATCCAGAGATATGACTGCTGTATCCAGGGAACTCTGAAAGATTATACCTGAAAATGTATTGCTGGAAAAGCACAGCAGGTCGGGCAGCATCCAAGGAGCAAGAGAATCGACGTTTCGGGCATGAGCCCTTCTTTAGGAATCATTCTGAAAGATTATAGTCAGGGTGTCTACACTGTGATCTGTTACTACCTTTATCACCCTCAGATGGAAACCCAGGTTCTGTGAATTTGTCACTCTTTAGTTCCATTAATTTCCTCATTACGGATATTTTACTGACATTAAAGTTTTATTCAGTCCCTGTCCCTGATCCTCTGTTAATTCCTTTGGGACTTCAGGCAAATCCTTTTCCTTTTCTACTGCAAATCTTGAGGTAAAGTATTTATTTAACATGGCTGTCATTTCCCCATTGTCACTGACAAGATCCCTCACTTTCAGTCTTTAATGGCCGACATTGCTCCTGACCTCCCAGCTTCCCTTTTATGGAACGGTAACATTTCTCCTTATTGATTTTGATTTTCCTTACACGTTCCCTTTCAGAATCCCTTTTGGTGGCTCTTAGAAGCTGCTTTGTGGCCCTTTGTATCTTTCCCATTCAGCAGAACCTGTTATTTTATTTGCTTTATTATAAGCACTTGTTTTTAGTTTTATTCTTTTATCTCTTTAATTGTCCATTATTGTTTGTTCGAAGAAGTGGAGCTTTTCCCTCTCAGGTATAAACTGGTTTTGTTTCTGGTTGAATATTCCTTTAAACATTCCCCACTGCTCTTCAGTTGTTTTACCCATGAGCAGATTTTCTGTCTCATCTCGTTAAAGTCGGCCCTTACCTTAATCTCAAACTCTAGCAGCTGATTCATGCTTTTCACTTTCAAATGTGACATTGAACTCGATCATGTTATGATCACTATTTGATAAATGTTCATGTACAAATAGTTGCTAACTAAATCTGGTTCATTATTCATTACTAATTCCAATATGCTTGTCCCCTTGTTGTATCCAGGACATATTGCTGTTGGAAACAATTCCGGATACCCTCCAGAAATTCACTACCTTTCTGACAGAGTGCTTGTCTCTCTCCCAATCTAAGTTAAAGTTAAACTTCCCCATTAATAATACACTGGCTTTGCTACATACTTGTCTAATTTCTGTATATATACAAACCAGCACCTCAGAGCTGCTGCTGGCGGTGGGTGTGTGTATGTGGGGGGGAAGGGGCGGGGGGGTGCATACAATATCTATTACAGTTTTAGATCCTTTTCTGCTCCTCAGTTGCACTGAATGCTTTCCCCTCATTATAACCTCCCTCACCATTGAAGTCTTTGTGTTTCTAATCAATAAAGCTGCTCCAGCTCTTCTGTCATTTCCCCATGTCCATCCTGTGAACCTTCTAACCGGATATATTTAGTTCCCAATCCTAACGATTCTGCAAATATGTCTCAGTAATTGACTCTATAGCAAAATCTTAAATTTGAATGTGTGCGTGGAGATTATTGAATTTATTCCTTACACTCAGTGCATTCGTATATTTTGAACACTTATTTGGTCCATTCACTGGAACCTGTTCCTCAGCACTGATGCTGTATTCACCTCTTTCTCATTTCTCTCTTCTGATAGCTTTCCTGATATTGCCCAAATAGGACCTTTTGCCTATTTTTACTGAGGTTGTTGGTCCCAACACACATAACAACTGGATCCTCCCCCATTTCCCCCACCCCCGCACTCCATTATACTTTCAAGCCGGTTTTAGCTGCCCCTTATCTTGGCACCAGGCAGGCAACACACCATGCAGGACTCTCAATCCTGCTTATAAGTGATGCTATCAGTCCCCCTCATTATCAAATCCCCTCTTTGCTTTGTGCTCCCCCAGCCTGAATGGCCTCCTGACCCACGGTGCAGTGGTTTTCTTTCATTCATTCATAGGATATGGACATCTCTGGCCAAGCCAGCATTTCCTGCCCATAGGGCAGTTACCAGACAACCACATGGAATCATAGAATCATAGGTTCCATACAGTGTGAAACAGGCCATTCAACCCCATGAGTCCACACCAACATTCTGAGGAGCATCCCACTCAGATCTATCCCCTTATCCCTTCATCTCCCATGATTAATGCACCTAATCTACACATCCCTGAAGATTATGGGTAATTTAGCATGGCCAATCCATCCAGCTTACACATCTTTGAATTGTGGGAGGAAACCAGAGCACCTGACAGAAACTCATGTCGACATTGGGTGAACATGCAAACTCCACACAGACAGTCGCCCTAGAGTGAATCAAACTCGGGACCCTGGCACTGAGAGGCAGCAGTGCTAACCACTGAGTCACAATACACCCATTGCTGTGTGTCTGGAGTCACATTTAAGGCCGGGTAAGGATGACAGATTTTTTCCTCTAAAGGTTATTAGTGAACTGAATGAGTTTTCTCCACGATCAACAATGGATTAACACTCACCATTAGACTCTTAATTCCAGAACCATTCTTGAATTCAAATTCCATTGTCTGCCATGGATTAATAGTCCAGCGATAATACCAATGGCCATTGTCTCCCCCTGTGTTAGCCTAGCTAATGGTGTCAAAATTGGCCTTCCCCCTGTTTTGACACTTAATTTCTGCTCTATCATTATCCCTTTACTTAATATAAGTAAAGGGTGGCACAGGGCTCAGTGGTTAGCACTGCTGCCTCACAGCACCAGGGTCCCAGGTTCTATTCTGGCCTTGGGCAACTGTCTGTGTGGAGTTTGCATGTTCTCCCTGTGTCTGCGTGGGTTTCCTCTGGGTACTCTGGTCTCCTCCCACATTCCAAAGATGTACAGATCAGGTGAATAGCCCATGTTAAATTGTCCATGGTTGTTAGGTACATTAGTCAGACGAGGGTGGGTTACTCTTTGGAGGGTTGGTGTGGACTTGTTGGGCTGAAGGGCCTGTTTCCACACTGTAGGGAATCTAATCTAATCTTAATGACTTTGAACTTGATAGAATTATGGTCACTATCGCCAAAACGCTCCAAACCACGCTTGCCCATTCTGCAGTGTATCCGCAATAGTTTCCAAAAGCAATCCTTTTCCTCATTGACACAGGAAGCAAGCTCCTCATTCCTGGTGGACAAGGATCTGAGGCTCCTACAATACTAAATTCAGGCTGCATCAACCTGCTCACTTATAGTTACACCCTCCTGACCCAGAGCACTGGCCATAATTTGAAGTATTTATCCTACAAGGTGTGACTGCCTCCTCAAACACAGTGTCCAGGTAACTCTCCCCCTCCCTGATGTGTCACAGAGTTTGAAGCTCAGATTCCAGATCATCAACTCTGAGCTGGAGTGCCTTGAGCAACCGACACTTGCTGCAGATGTGGTCACTCTGAGCTACAATGGGCTCCACCAGCTTTCCCATCGTGCAATTACTCCACATCGCCTGGCCCTGTATGTGGAAATTGTTTGAGGCAGTTTTAATTTGTATTTTTAAATTTCCTGTTGTTCTTTATTTTTTAATCTGTAAAATATTTCCGTCAAGGAGACAGAGAAGGCTCCAGCACAGGAGGAGGCTGTTCAGCCCGTCATGTCAGTGCTGGCTGTTTATTAACCTCATTCACAATGAACATCTCCATTGAATGTTTGTTGTCAGGAATTGATTGAATCTGTTTTTAGAGACAGGATGACTAACAAATGACTAACTAACATGAACTATTCCTAGAGAGTCACCATGGATTTACAAAGGTTCAGATATCTTTAACTAACCTGGTTACACTTGGTTAGGAGCTCACGAATGTGGGATATAAGGGAATGTCGATGGCTATTGTCCACAGGGAATTCCACAAAACATTTAGAAAGAGACATGGAATCAGATGGAGTTTGAGAAATGCATTTACCTTGGGTCAGGAATGGGTCCGGAGCTAGGAGACAGAGAGGAGGGATAATGTGCATGTCTTTCAATGAGCAAGATGTGAATAGTGGTGTCCCCAGGAATCTGTACTGGGACCTCAGCTTCACACAATATTTCTCAATGACTTGGATGAAGAAATAGAGAGCCATATATCCAAGATTGTTGATCACACTGAGTGAGGTGGTTTGGAGGGTGAGATAGGGAGGGTGGAAGGACAGGGAGAGGTCTGAGAACAAGGATAAGAACTTGCAAATCAAGATGTTGCTGGACTGGGATCCAATGTAGGTCAGTGAGCACAGGGGGAGGGAATGGGGGAATGGGACTTGGTGTGAGTTCGGATACTGGCAGCAGAGTTTGGGATAAGCTGATGTTTACCGAAGGTGCTGGCTGGGACGTGAGCCAGGACAACATTGGAATGGTCATGTTTGGAGTCCCCAGCACATAGCTGAGATTTGCAGTGTCTGATCTTTGTCATGTGGAGGATGTGGGGCTCAGATCAGCCTCAAAGATGAGTCTAAGGTCGTAAAGAGTCTGGTTGAGCAGCAGACAGTTCTCAGGGAGAGGGATGGAGTTTGTACTGAGAGCTGAAGAGGATGGCTTTGATCTTTTCAATGTGTTTCCCAGTGAGCCTGGCTCCTCAGTCCTGACTGCTCTTAGCTGCTGTGATTGCCACTGATTGGATACTTATTATTAGAGATTCTGACCACAGCAGAAAGCCCCAGTGTAAAAAATAACTGCAAAGACTGTCAGAGCACATGGTCGAAACTTCACCAAGAGAGGAAGTGAAACTTCACCAAGAGAGGAGCTCGGAGCAGCTGGATGTTTGTTCCTGAGACAGAAGAAAACTGAACCATCTGCACTCCTTGGAATCTGACAGCACAAGAGGAGGCCATTCAGCCCATTGTGTCTGTGAGTGACCCAAGTAGTCCTACTGCTCCTCTCTCTCCCCATAATCCAGCAAATCTTTCCTTTTCAGCTCGATCTTAATTCTCTCTTGTAGACCTGGGTATACAGCACAAGGCTGCCCCTAAACTGGGCTCAAAATTGGTATTTCATTCATTCATTG
>NW_025200046.1:2725-6302 GCF_004010195.1 Chiloscyllium plagiosum | reverse complement strand
CCAGGAGGGAGTTACAGACTGCAATCTAATTGAAGGGTTCAGGCTGAAGATTATATCCACAATTACAGATACCCGGGGGGGGGGATTTACAGACTGCAATCTAATCGAGGGGTTCAGGATGAAGATTATATATACAATAACAGATACCCGGGAGGGGAGTTACACACTGCAATCTAATCGAGGGGTTCAGGATGAAGATTATATATACAATAACAGATACCCGGGAGGGGAGTTACAGACTGCAATCTAATCGAGGTGTTCAGGATGAAGATTATATCCACAATAACAGATACCCGGGAGGGAGTTACAGACTGCAATCTAATCGAGGTGTTCAGGATGAAGATTATATTCACAATAACAGATACCCGGGAGGGAGTTACAGACTGCAATCTAATCGAGGGGTTCAGGATGAAGATTATATCCACAATAACAGATACCCGGGAGGGAGTTACAGACTGCAATCTCATCGAGGGGTTCAGGATGAAGATTATATATACAATAACAGATACCCAGGAGGGAGTTCCAGACTGGAATCTATTCGAGGGGTTTGGGGTGGTTTATATACAGAATATCAGATACCCCGGGAGGGAGTTACAGACTGGAATCTAATCGAGGGGTTCAGGATGGTTTATATACAGAATAACAGATACTCGGGAGGGAGTTTCAGACTGGAATCTAATCGAGGGGTTTGGGGTGCTGTATATAAAGAATAACAGACACCCCAGGAGGGAGTTACAGACTGGAATCTATTTGAGGGGCTCTTGATGGTTTATATACAGAATAACAGATACCTGGGAGGGAGTTACACACTGGAGTGTAATCGAGGGGTTCGGGGTGGTATATATACAGAATAATGGACACCCGGGAGGGAGTTACAGACTGGAATCTAATCGAGGAGTTCAGTGGGTTTATATACAGAACAACAGATACACAGGAGGGAGTTACAGACTGGAATCGGGTCGAGGGAGTTACAGACTGGAATCTGACCGAGGTGGTTATCAACCGGTGTCTGACCGAGGGGATTACAGACTGGAATGTGACCGAGCGAGTTACAGACTGGAATCTGACCGAGGGGGTTACAGACTGGAATCAGACCGAGCGAGTTACAGACAGGAATCTGACCGAGGAGATTCCAGACTGGAATCAGACTGAGGCGGTTACAGACTGGAATTTGACCGAGGGGGTTACAGACTGGAATCAGACCGAGGGGGTTACAGACTGGAATGTGACCGATAGGGTTACAGACTGGAATGTGACCGAGGGGGTTACAGACTGGAAGCAGACCGATGGGGTTACAGACTAGAATCTGACCGAGGGGGTTACAGACTGGAATCTGACCGAGGGAGTTACAGACTGGAAGCAGACTGAGGGAGTTACAGACTAGAATCTGACCGAGGGGGTTACAGACTGGAATCAGACCGAGGGGGTTACAGACTGGAATCTGACCGAGGGAGCTACAGACTGGAATCTGACCGAGGGGGTTACAGACTGGAATCTGACCAAGGGAGTTGCAGACTGGAATGTGACCGAGGGGGTTACAGACTGGAAACTGACCGAGGGAGTTACAGACTGGAATGTGACCGAGGGGGTTACAGACAGGAATGTGACCGAGGGGGTTACAGACTGGAATCTGACCAAGGGAGTTACAGATTGGAATCTGATCGAGGGGGTTACAGACAGGAATCTGACCGAGGGGGTTACAGACTGGAATCTGACCGAGGGGGTTACAGACTGGAATGTGACCGAGGGGGTTACAGACTGGAATCTGACCGAGGGGGTTACAGACTGGAAGCAGACCGAGGGTGTTACAGACTGGAATCTGACCGAGGGAGTTACAGACTGGAATCTGACCAAGGGAGTTACAGACTGGAATGTGACCGAGGGGGTTACAGACTGGAAACTGACCGGGGAAGTTACAGACTGGAATGTGACCGAGGGGGTTACAGACAGGAATGTGACCGAGGGGGTTACAGACTGGAATCTGACCAAGGGAGTTACAGACTGGAATCTGATCGAGGGGGTTACAGACAGGAATGTGACCGATGGGGTTACAGACTGGAATCTGACCGAGGGAGTTACAGACTGGAATCTGACCTAGGGAGTTACAGACTGGAATGTGACCGAGGGGGTTACAGACTGGAAACTGACCGAGGGAGTTACAGACTGGAATGTGACCGAGGGGGTTACAGACAGGAATGTGACTGAGGGGGTTACAGACTGGAATCTGACCAAGGGAGTTACAGACTGGAATCTGATCGAGGGGGTTACAGACTGGAATCTGACCAAGGGAGTTACAGACTGGAATCTGACCGAGGGGGTTACAGACAGGAATCTGACCGAGGGGTTTACAGACTGGAATCTGACTGAGGGGGTTACAGACTGGAATGTGACCGAGGGGATTACAGACTGGAATGTGACCGAGGGGATTACAGACTGAATCAGACCAAGGGGGTTACAGACTGGAATGTGACCAAGGGGGTTACAGACTGGAATCTGACCAAGGGAGTTACAGACTGGAATCTGACCGAGGGGGTTACAGACTGGAAACTGACCGGGGGAGTTACAGACTGGAATGTGACCGAGGGGATTACAGACTGGAATCTGACCGAGGGGGTTACAGACTGGAATCTGACCGAGAGGGTTACAGACTGGAATCTGACTGAGGGGATTACAGACTGGAATCTGACCGAGGGGGTTACAGACTGGAATCTGACCGAGTGGGTTACAGACTGGAATCTGACCGAGGGGGTTACAGACTGGAATCTGACCGAGGGAGTTACAGACAGGAATCTGACCGAGGGGGTTACAGACTGGAATGTGACCGAGGGGATTACAGACTGGAATGTGACCGAGGGGATTACAGACTGAATCAGACCGAGGGGGTTACAGACTGGAATGTGACCAAGGGGGTTACAGACTGGAATCTGACCGAGGGGGTTGCAAACTGGAATCTGACCGAGGGGGTTACAGACAGGAATCTGACGAGGGGGTTACAGACTGGAATCTGACCGAGGGAGTTACAGACTGGAATCTGACCGAGGAGATTACAGACTGGAATGTGACCGAGGGGATTACAGACTGGAATGTGACCAAGGGGGTTACAGACTGGAATCTGACCGAGGGGGTTACAGACTGGAATCTGACCGAGGGGGTTACAGACTGGAATCTGACTGAGGGGATTACAGACTGGAATCTGACCGAGGGGGTTACAGACTGGAATCTGACCGAGTGTGTTACAGAATGGAATCTGACCGAGGGGGTTACAGACTGGAATCTGACCAAGGGAGTTACAGACAGGAATCTGACTGAGGGGGTTACAGACTGGAATCTGACCGAGGGGGTTACAGACTGGAATCTGACCGAGGGGGTTACAGACTGGAATCTGACCGAGGGGGTTACAGACTGGAATCTGACCGAGGGGGTTACAGACTGGAATCTGACCGAGGGGGTTACAGACTGGAATCTGACCGAGGGGGTTACAGACTGGAATCTGACCGAGGGGGTTACAGACTGGAATCTGACCGAGGGGGTTACAGACTGGAATCTGACCGAGGGGGTTACAGACTGGAATCTGACC
>NW_025200046.1:0-2441 GCF_004010195.1 Chiloscyllium plagiosum | reverse complement strand
TGCCTGGCCATTCTACACAGACCCCCTCATCCCATGCTGCACCCCCCCCCTACCCCCCCCCCCCCCCCACCATATCCAGGAAAAGGTGCAGGGTGTGGGGTTTGGGACATAAAGGCGACTCCCGAGGATGGTGCCTGAGATGGAACAGGTTAGTGCCAGGGAGGGCCTGGAAAATCTGGGGTTGTCCCAGGGACAGGGACAGCACGGGGTTAGATACAGAGTAAAGCTCCCTCTACACTGTCCCCCCATCAAACACTCCCAGGGCCAGGGACAGCACGGGGTTAGATACAGGGGAGGGCTCCCTCTACACTGTCCCCCCATCAAACACTCCCAGGATAGGTACAGTACGGGGTTAGATACACAGGAAAACACTCTCTACACTGTATCTCCATCAAACACTCCCAGGACAGGGACAGCACGGGGTTAGATACAGAGTAAAGCTCCCTATACACTGTCCCCCCATCAAACACTCCCAGGGACAGGGACAGCACAGGGTTAGATACAGAGTAAACCTCCCCCTGCACTGTCCCCCCATCAAACACTCCCAGGACAGGGATAGCACGGGGTTAGATAAAGAGTAAAGCTCCCCCTACACTGTTCCCCCCCACCGCCCATCAAACACTCCCAGGGACAGGGACAGCACGGGGTTAGATACAGAGTAAAGCTCCCTCTACACTGTCCCCCCATCAAACACTCCCAGGACAGGGACAGCACGGGGCCAGATACAGAGTAAACCTCCCTCTCCACAGTCCCCCATCAAACACTCCCAGGACAGGGACAGCCCAAGGTTAGATTCAGAGTAAAGCTCCCTCTACACTGTCCCCATCAAACTCTCCCAGGATAGGGACAGCACGGGGTTCGATACAGAGTAAAACTCTCTCTACACTGTCCCCATCAAACACTCCCAGGAACAGGGCCAGAGATTGGCAATGAGGGCCAATCTGATTGGGATATTCATTGCTGATGGTTTTATATATGGAAGCTCAGCTGGTCTGCTTTCCTTGATTTATGGCCACCATTAATTTCATCTGTTGACCATCTTTTACTTTGGAAAGCACGCAGCACCCACCACGCCCACCCCCCCCCCCCCACCCCCCTCCCCCATCCGTCCGGATGGAGGGGAATCCAGCAGTTAACAGAATCAGACTGTCATCAGTTCTCGTTGGACGTGTTTGTTTTAAGGATGGCGATGGATGATTGGGAGCGGGTGAGATTTATCTCCCGACCCCCTCCCCTGGAACTACTCCCTGCAGTAAATGACCAAGCCAGCGCCCTGCCTGAGATTGAGAGGGGCAGAGGGTGAGCGTGTTAGAGCGAGAGAGATACTACTCAAGAAAGAAGGACAGGGGACCCACTGACGATGGAGAGACAGGGATTGGGGAGAGACAATCATGACCAGGGAGAGGATGAGATTGGGGAGACAGTCTGACAGGGTGGGGAATCCAGAATCCAATGGGATCTTCCCCCCCCCCCCCCCCCGCCCCGACTCTGATGAAGGATCTGTGTGTATGAAATGAATTACCAGAGGAAGTGGAGGAGGCTGGTCCATATACAACATTGGAAGGGTTTGAAGGGATATGGGCCAAATAATAGCAAACGGATTTCTGTTGGATTTATTTCGGATATCTGGTCAACGTGGAGACGTTGTACCGAAGGGTCTCTTTCTGTGCTCGACAGCTCTGTGACTCTGTCTCTATCACTCTGCCTCTCTCTGTCTCTCACTTTGCCTCTCTCTGTCTATCCCGCTCTCTGTCTCTCTCCCTGTTTCTCATCCTCTTAGTCTCTGTCTCTCTTCCAGCTCTCTGTCTTTGTGTCTCACTGGTTCTCCCTCTGCCTCTCTCTCTGTCTCTTGCTCAGTCTCTGTCTGTGTCCCTGTTTCTCCCTCCGTCTGTGCTCTCTCTCCGTCTCTCTCTCCGTCTCTCTCTCTCTCTCGACCATCCCCCTCTCTCTCTCTGTCCTCCCTTCTCACTCCAACCCTGACACTCTCCTTTCCCTTCCATATCCCCCACCCTGAATTGCTTAGCCTCTGTATCCCGCTGATCCCGATTCTGACTGGGTCCTGTGCCTGCTATGTGGAGCTGTCGGGGTATTTGGGATGCGGGTGGTGGTGGGATTGGGGAGTGGGAGACGGTGGGGGACTCAGCCAGAGGCTCAAAGGGGCGACCCAGCCTTGGCTCTGTGTCTAACGCTTGGTGTTGCGTGTGTCTGGCCCAGGGAAACGGGGACGCCGAAACAGTGTGGGATCGCTCGACAGCACCATTGAAGTAAGTGGCAGCCAATCAAACCCCTCATTCCCCTGCCAGAAAGATCATTAAACCCTGCCATCCCACGTGTCTGCTCCACAGCCGCCATCTTGGATTTGTTTGCCTTCCCCTTCTCTGTGTAAGCCCGTCCTGTGTCTGCCATTACCCATTTACCCCCCATCACCCCCTTATATCCCA
>NW_025200045.1:0-6302 GCF_004010195.1 Chiloscyllium plagiosum | reverse complement strand
TCCTGTCTGTGTCCCATTATGCATGACTCACTTTTTTGTCAAATACTTAAAGCTGCATTTTGTCAAATACAGTTTTCAATCAATGTAAACATAGAGTCACGATAAACTTCCAGAGAACAGAAGTACGACTTGAAAGGATCTTACAGAATTTTTCATCATCCCTCTTATAGAACCAGAACGTCATGCAGAACGAAAATAGACCCGTTAGTCCAACCTGTTCACTCCGATCAGATATCAAATCTGATCCAGTCCCATTTGCCAGCTTCTAAATCATTCGCCCTCCTGCCTTCAGCCTAAGCCCTCTTGTTCTGGACTCCCCTATCCTGGGGAGCAGAACGTGGCTGTTCAGAATATCCATGCCCCTGATGGTTTTATAAACCTCTATAATGTCACCCTTCAGCCTCTGACACTCCAGGGGAAAATACCTCAACCTAATCAGCCTCTCCCTAAAGCTCAAACCTCCAGTCCTGGAACATCCGTGTAAGTCATTTCTGCAGAAAACCGAGTTGTACGCAGTATTGTTAAAGTGGCCTCACCAACATCCTGTACAGATACAACATACCACCACAACTCCTATACTCAATGCTCTGACTGATTAAGGCAAATGTGCCAAATGTGTTCTGCACCACACTGTCTACCTGCGACTCCAGATTCAAGGAACACTGTACCTGCAGCCCTATGCCCCTTTGTTTCACAACATGCCCCAGGACCTGACCATGAAGTATATAATGTCTGCCCTAATTTGCCTTCCCAAAATGCAAAGCTTCATATTTATCTAAATTAAAATTCATCTGCCACTCGTTGCCTCTTTGTCCCATCTAATTGCGGTCTCGTTGTACTCTGAGATAATCTACTACACCACCTTTCTGATGTCATCTGTAAACTTACTAACAATTGCCCCAATATTCACATCTAAATCCTTTACATAAATGATGAAATGCAGTGAACTCAGTACTGATTCTTACAGCACACTGCTGCTCACAAGCCTCCAGTCTGAAAAATATCCCTCTTCCTTCAAGCCAATTGTGACTAGCTGCTTCTGTATCTTATGTGACTGAAACTTACTAATCTGTCTACCAATCAGAATGAAATACTCGCTATGAAGAGAGACTGAGTAGGTTAGGTTTATTTTCACTAGATAAAAGGAGATTGAGTGGGGACCTGATTAACGTTTGCAAAATCATGAAGGGTTTAGACAGGGTGGATAGTGACAAGCTTTTTCCCAGGGTGAAGGATTCAATAACGAGAGGTCGTGCTTTCAAAGTGAGAGAATGAAAGTTTAAGGGGGATACACGCGATAAGTACTTCACACAGAGGGTGGTGGGCATTTGGAACGTGTTGCCAGCAGAGGTGCTAGCAGGCACGGTCGATTCATTTAAGATGCGTCTGGACAGCTGCATGAGTAGGTGGGGAGCAGAGGGATGCAGATGCTTAGGGATTGACCGACAGATTTAGACAGTACATTTGGATCGGCTCAGGCTTGGAGGGCGAAGGGCCTGTTCCTGGGCTGTAAATTTTCTTTGCTCTTTGTTGTTTAAATGAACACCTTGCTGAGGTCCATATAGACAATGTCTACCAAACTGCCTTCATCAATCTTCTTTATCACCTCTTCAAAAAACTCAACCGAATTAATGAGACATGATTTCTCATGCAGAAAGACACGTTGTCTACTCCAATCAGCCCTTGCTTTCCCTAATGTATGTAAATGCTCTCCCTCAGAATCCCCTCCAACAACTTATCCAACACTGACATCAGGCTCAGGGGTCTATAGTTCCCCTGCTTTTTGGGTCACTGTTTCCTTTTCTCGTCCCACTCCTCCACTGCTCACAACAAATGTTAAATATAACCAGGTCGGTGATATTGCCAATGATATCGGTCTCAGAATGGGTCAGGGTCAGTTTTAGGAACAAGTCAGGCTAGTTTGTTTAATCTGCTAAAACGAGACGTTTATGATCCAGAGCAATGTTACCCAAAATGTGATCGCAAGATGAATGGCAAACTGTTCGGGTATTGCGATTATATAATCAATATTTCACACACACACACACACACACACACACACACACACACCCTCTGCAAGTATAACTTGACAGAACTTGATCCAAATATTATTGGAACTCATGACAAAGGAAAATTTGTGAGATTGTCCAAAACGTTATTCTGCTTCTGAAGATATTGTACTCACACAGCTGCTAGCAATGGGATTTCATCCTGGGAGAGTCTGGATTTATTTGAATTCCCTTTGCTTTCGGCAGTGAGTAGATTTCAGTGAATTCTGGTTAGGGATCATCCAAAGGGTAGCACGGTGGTTAGCACTGCTGCCTCACAGCACCAGGGACTTAGGGTCAATTCCAGCCTTGGGTGACTGTCTGTGTGGAGTTTGCACATTCTCCCCTTGTCTGTGTGAGCTTCTAATGGGTGATCCAGTTTCCTACCACAAACTGTGTAGGTCCAGTGGATTGGTCATGTTTAATTGTCTGTAGTGTTCAGGGATTCCTAGGTTATGTGCAATAGTTAGGGGTAAATATAGGGGAATGGGTTGGGAAGGTTGGTATGGACTTGTTGGGTCGAAGGGCTTGTTTCAACACTGCAGGGGTTCCATAAAAATAAGAATGGTAACGATGACTGTAGAGGTTTGTTTTAGCTCGCACACATTGCTGTGATGAGGAACAATGAAGGAGAGAGAGTGCAATAGGCCATTCCTTCTCGGGCAGATTACATTTTCTCCCTCTCTGAGTTGAATCACACAGTAATGTCATCCTCTCCCAAACAGGACCATGTGAGGTCTCCTTGTACATTTTCCAAACTATGTCTCCATCACATTCCCTGTTCCATGTAGGTGCATCATTGCTGCTGTCATACACAGAGCCATACCCTTCGCAGAAAATGGTCTCGGTCAATTTGAAGATATGTTTATATGTCCCTGAGACATTAAAAAATATAAATGTTTAATTTATTCAGAATACCTGTGTTAAACTGAATGCACTTTTTAAAAAAATACAGAAATTGCTGGAAAAGCTCGCCAGGTCTCTCAGTACCCAGATGCTGCAGTTGTACCAGCCTCCACCACTCCCTCTGGCAGCTCATTCCATACGCACACCACCCTCTGTGTGAAATGGTGCCCTTTAGGCCTCATTGAAACCTTTCCCCTCTCACTTTCCACCAATGCCCTCTAGTTTTGGACGCCCCTAACCTGGGGAAAAACCCCTGACTACTCACCCTATCCATGGCCATTTTGATTTTATAAACCGCTACTGCTGCGAAATGTGACCCCAATCAACACGAATGGCTGTACTTTCAGTCATCCTGGGCCTAAATTCTGAAATGCAATACTGACACCTCTTCCTTCTCCATCAAGTCACAATTCTAAATCCATTTTAATCAGTTTGTTCAGATGTATCCTGAGACACTTCTGTGGGCTTTACGCCAAGACCTTTGTGCCCGGAGGTAGGGATACGAGCAATAACCATAAAGCTGTAACAGTATTCTCCTCTGTGTTTGTTCATCAGACTGTCCTGACATGCTGGGTCATACCTCTGCAACAGGCAGGACTTGAATCCAGGCCTTCTAGCCCAGAGCTAGGAACACTACCATACAAGTTCAGGAATTGGAATCAAATCCAGAGCTCTGGCGCAGAGACAGGGACACTACCCACTACACTACCATACCCAGATTTAGGGTCATATTTTAGTGCCCACTTTCAGCTTGGTGTGGATTTATTATAATCAGGTTACCATTACTGAACTACAAACAACACTTTGTATTATTAAACAAATGCAAGATATTTGTCTCAACTGTAGGATATTGAGTGTACGTGCTGCGCCATTGAAATTAACTATGAACATATTTAATTGCTATTACCTGTAGTCTGCAATATTAAGGAAAGAAATCCTGCAGACACACTCTGTCCAATGAAGGGTCTCAAATAGATATTTATTACTGAACACCAGAGACGAAGGAAGAGCTTAACTTCTGACCCCAAAACACCGATCACACTTACCCAACTCTCACGTGCGACTCCCCTTTTCCTAAAACCATGAAATGACACCAGGCCGCTGATTACTGTCCAGCCTCTCCTCCCCACTGACTGTGTCTGCAATCTGTCCCTCCTCCCCCTAACCATACAAGGCAAACCAAGCTCAGGGTCTTTGTGAAAATCAAGGCCGGAGTGTGTAGGCATCCTGGAGACGGATGGGCGTTTTAAAATTGAAGGGGGAGGGGGAGGTGACAGTAATATCACTCACTGGGCTGAGTGGTGGCTGATGGAGTTTAGTTTGGATTAATGCGAGGTATTGGGTTTGGTAAATCAAACAACAGCAGGACCTATACAATTAAAAGTAGGGCCTTTGGCAGTGCTGTAGGACAGAAACCTAGGCCATCAGGTATAATTCTTTGTAATTTGCATCTCATAAAGATAGTGTGGTTAAGAAGGTGTTTAACACACATGTCTTCATAGGAAAGACCTTTGAGTATCGGAATTGGGACGTCATGTTGTGGTTGTACAGGACATTGGTGAGGCCTCTTCTGGAATACTGTGTCCAGTCTGGCCGTCATCCTGCCCGCTCATTCCATAGGCACACCACCCTCTGGGTGAAAAAGCTGCCCCTTAGGTCACTTTTAAATATTTCCCCTCTCACCTTAAGCCTATGTCCTCTTGTTTTGGACTCCCCATACCCTTAGAAAATACCTTGACTATTCACTTTGATATTACTGACGTTTATATTATTAAGCTGTAGAGGATTGAGAAGAGATTAACCTGGATGTTACTGGGAAAGGAGGGAGTGAGCTATAAGGAGAGGCTGGATCGGCTGGGACTTTTTTCACTGAAGAATATGAGATTAAGCAGTAACTTCACAGAGGTTTATAAAATAATGAGGGTTACAGAGAAGCTGAAGGGCTGATGTCTTTTCTCTAGAGTTGAGGATTCAAAACTGAGGGATATTTTAAGGTGCGAGGAAAAAAGATTTACAAAAGTCATGAGAGGTAATTAAGTTAGACAGAAGCTGGCTTGTGTGTGGAATGAACTTCCAGAGGAAGGGGTGAAAGCAGGGACAGTTACAAAATTAAAGGACATTTCGATCAGTCCGTGGATAAGACATCAGTTTGGATGGTGCTGTGAGCAGCTGCCCTCTCCCTCCCCATCGCTGAATGAATCCCTGTTGGTTTTCACCCTCTGCCAATGCCTGTGCAGTGGCGTGTGGAGGCCAGCAGAGGGTGGCATTGCATCACTTTAAGCAACACAGAGACTGCCAGACCTGCCCCACACAGAGACACACAGATACACACACAGCAATTGTTAGGACACAACATTGAGCTCATCTGGTAATTTAAATGAAACATAAAGAAATACTCAATTCGCCTCATAAATTATTAAAATATGAGTGACAGATCTGTCAAATTCCACTGTTTAAATAAAAACATCAATTTATTTTTTTCACTCTGAAAGTGAACATTTTACATCAACTGTTCACAACTCTGAGACCCCCTTTCTCTTAACTGCTTATTACCCGACTCCAGCTCTTTAACAATATACTGTATCTGGGTCTGCCATCCTCTCATACCACAGGGGCTTGTAAGCTCTCAGTTCAGACCAGCATTCCCTCTCTCTTGAAGGTATAGTACACACTTTCAACTTCATCACATTATACCCTGATGAATATCGATAAGTGGGACCTATCAGGATTTCTTTTGCTGTGTGGTTTGTCAATATTTCATTTGCTCCGTCTGGTGTGTGTCAGGACTTTTGTTGCTCCATTGACAGCATGTCATTATTCGACTTTGTCCATAGGAATATATCAGTATTTCACTTGCTCACACTCGTGTAAGTCAGTTGTTTCATGAGGACTGTGACGCTATAACAATCTCAATGTTTGTAGATGCAACCGAACCTGGAATAACTCTGAAGTCTATGGAGGACAGTGTGGAACTCTAACAGGACAATCACACGTTGGTGTAGTGTTCAGGTTCATGGCAGATGGGGATCAATGCAGAGCAGTGTGAGGTGATGCACTTTGGTAGGAAAGACAATGAAAGACAATTTAAAACAGGCTGTGACATTATAAAGGGGCTGCAGGAACAGAGAGCGCTGCGTGTATATGAGCACAGATTGTTGAAGCTATCAGAACAAGTGAGTAGAGCAGTTGTTATCACATATTAGTTTCAGTATCTGAGCTGTTTACAGGGGGAGGTGTAGGAGGGAGTCACTGTGCTCCCTTCCTGGGAGGTGGGGGTGATGATGTGTTGTGAGCCCACCCTCCTGCCCACCGAGCCCGTGGGGATTCCATTTGTACCTGCTCGACACA
>NW_025200044.1:4654-6301 GCF_004010195.1 Chiloscyllium plagiosum | reverse complement strand
AGCACATGAATTATTGGCAGATGGCTCAAGGAGCAGGGAAAGGCTTGGTTTATAGAATCGGGACAGTTTTGTTCACTTCATGTTGGATCGTTATAATGATGTGAGCATTCCAGGGAGAGGATTACCATGATATTTCTCAAACTCTCCGGGCAGGGAAAAGCAATAAAACGCGGGGGCACCTCTATCTGCCGAGTTACATCTCAACTTAGATAAGCAACTTACCCACTGATACTGCATTTTGTCTCCACAGAAAGTCAACCGACAGCAAACCACACCCACAGCCTTGATAACTAAGTGGTCATGAATTACTGTCACCAGAGGTCACAGCAGGGTCATGACAGCATTAACGGTGCTTCATTCAACAGGCGGCTAGAGCTCTGAAACAAAACAAAAACACCAGGAGGTCAGTCAGCGTGAAATGGTCCCTCATCGATCAGTGCAATTAACCGCGAAAGATATTTTAAAATAAAGCAAAATTCTTGCGTTGATCTAGCACCCTTCAGGATGATGTGATCTCTCACAGTGGTCACTGTGGAGTATGGTTACTGTTGTGGTATAGGGAAAGCAGTAACCAACATGTGTACAGCACAATGCCATAGGCTGCCATGCAATGGATGAGCAGTGAATTTGTTGGAAATTGCAAACACCTTCTGCCATGACCTTCTGCAAGGCATAGGTCAGATGGGATTCTCCCCCACGAGCCTGGATGTGTGCAGCTCCAACAACACTGAAGAAGGTCAGAAATCACACGACACCAGGTTATAGTCCACCAGGTTTATTTGAAATCACAAGCTTTCTGAGCACTGCATCTTTGTCAGGCAATGGAGCAGTGCTGTGAAAGCTTGTGATTTCAAATAAACCTGTTGAACTATGACCTTGTGTCGTATCCACTCCAGTCCGACACTGGCACCTCCACATCACCATTGAAGAAACTTGACAAAGCTGGGTGGCACGGTGGCTCAGTGGTTATCATAGCGCTGGGGACCCGGGTTCAACTCCTGCCTTGGGGGACTGTCTGTGTGGAGTTTGCACATTCTCCCCGTATCTGTTTCCTCCCACAATCTAACAATGTGCGGGTCAAGTGACTTGGCCATGCTAAATTGCCCATACTGTTAGCTGCATTAGTTGAGGTAAATATTAGATGGGGGGATGGGTCTGGGTGAGTTGCTCTCCTTTGGAGGGTCAGTGTGGACTTGTTGGGCTGAAGAGTCTGTTTCCATACCATATAATCTAAAGGAGCCCACGAGATCCTAAATTCAGTTCTTCTCCCAATGATGCTCAGTACCGTGAGTGTATACAGTACTATCTCCAAAATGCACTGCAGAAATTCACCAAGGCACCTCACGTAACACCTTCCAAGCCCATGACCAGTACCATCTATTTCTTGTTTATATTATCTGATTGAAAGTTTAGGAAAATGTCACTAAGAGATTGTGGAGTCATGCCTCGGGTTAAAAAGTTGGAAGTATCACTCGGCCATTAATAACCAGTTAGACGCAGAAACCAGATAAGAAAAGAATTGCTGGAATCACAGTGATTGTGAAGTGATCGAACAGTCAATGTGGATCTGTGAAGGGAAGGATGTGCCTGGCTTATTAGGCCGAAGTGTTTTATGTTCCCCTGGATAAGATCGCATCGGTCCCTATC
>NW_025200044.1:2144-4646 GCF_004010195.1 Chiloscyllium plagiosum | reverse complement strand
ACTGAAGGCAAAGCGATACAGTTCCAAGTCAGGATGGTGAACTAACTTGAGGGAAACCTGCAGGGCTCGGTGTTCTCATGCATCTGCTGCCCTTGTCCTCCTAGATGGTAGAGAGCATGGGTTTGGAAGGCGCTGTCAAAGGAGTACTGGCAAGTTGCTGTGTTGCACCTTGTGACTGGCACACACTGTGTATCAATATGGAGGGAGTGAATGCTTACATAGGATGCTGATTGAGTGGGCTGTTTTGTTACAGCTGGTGTTAAACTTGGAGAGTGTTGAAGCTGCAATCCAGGCAAGTGAAGAGTATTCCATTACACTCTGAACTTGTAGATGGGAGACAGGGGAGTCAGGAGGTGAGTTGGGGAAGATAAAGTGGCTCAGTGTTTAGCACTGCCGTCACACTGCTCTCGGGACCCAGATTTGATTCCAGCTCCAGTCGACTGTGTTGAGTTTGCACATTTTGCCATGCCTGCGTGGGTTTCCTCTGGGTGCTCCAATTTCCTCCCAAAGTCAGGACAGCACGTGGCTCAGTGGTTAGCTCTGCTGCCTCACAGCGCCAGGGGCCTTGGTTCAATTTCAGCGTCGGGGGACTGTCTGTGTGGAGTTTGCACATTCTCCTCATGTCTGCATGGGTTTCCCACAATTCATAGTATTCAGGAATGTGCAGGTTAGGTAAACTAGTCAGGGGTAAATGTAGAGTAATAGGGAAGGGGAATAGGTCTGGGTGGGTTACTGTTCGGAGGGTCGGTGTGGATTGTTGCACCAGAAGGCCTGTTTCCACACTATGGAGATTATATGATTAGATTCCCTCCAGGGCAGAAACAGGCCCTTTGGCCCACCCAGACCCATCTCCCTCATGCATCTCGAAGTATGGGCAATTTAGAATGGCCAATTCACTTAACCTGCACATCTTTGGACTGTATGAGGAAACCGGAGCACTCGGAGGAAACCCACGCAGACACAGGGAGAATATATAAGACTCCATAATCAGTCACCCAGGCTGGAATTGAACCTGGGACCCTGGTGCTGTGAGGCAGCAGTGCTAACCACTGAGCCACCGTGCCGCCTTATGAGTTGTAAGTTGTGCAGGTCCGGTGAATTGGCCATGCTAAATTGCCCATAGTGTTAGGTGCATTAGTCAGAGGGAGATGGGTATGGGTGGGTTACTCTTTGGAGGTCGGTGTGGACTTGTTGGGCCGAAGGGCCTGTTTCCACACTGTAGGGAATCTAATCTAATGCAAATTGTAGTGCCCAAGGCTGTGCAGGCTGGGTGGGTTAACCATGGTTAATGCAGGGTTTTTAGGATACGGTGATGGCTTGGGTCGAGGTGGGTTGGCACAGAATCACTGGGCCGAATGACCTCTGCCTGCCTTGGCAGGATTCTGTGATTTGATACCCGCTGCAGGATTCCTGACCTCTGATCTGCTCTGTAGCCATTGCAATAATATGGCGACAGCGTTCAGGATTCACACTCAATAACAATCACAACTATTCCCTCCCTGCATCACTGATCCTCAATCGCAGCAGAGTCTACCATCTACAAGATGCACTGCAGAAATTCACCAAAGGTCCTCAGACAGCACTTTCCAAACACACAATCACTCCTATCTAGAAGGAGGAGGGTAGCAGATACATGGGAACACCTCCACCAACCTACAAGCTCCCCTTTAAGCCTCTCGCCATCCTGACTCGGAAATGTATTTTCTGTTGCTCACCTCATCTACAAGCGGAAGGGGGAGAGGGAGGAACTCAGAAATTGGAGACAAATCTCACTATTGCATGCGGATTACAAAATTATGTCAAAGGTAATCGCCAACCGGGTCAGGTCTGCTCTGGGGTCGGTGATTCACCCTGACCAAACCTGTGCTGTACCGGGCAGGAAGATCGCTGAGAGTCTCGCACTCCTCAGGGATACGATCGCCTACGTGCAGGACAGAGGGTTGGACACCTGCCTGATCAGCCTGGACCAGGAGAAAGCTTTTGACAGGATATCACACAGGTATATGGGAGATGTTTTCTCCAAAATGGGCTTTGGGGAGTTAATCTGCAATTGGATCAGACTGCTCGACACCAACATTGTCAGTGCAGTCTCAATCAATGGGTGGGAATCAGATAGCTTCCCAGTCAGATCTGGAGTCAGGCAGGGCTGCCCTCTCTCTCCTGCCTTGTTTGTGTGCTGCATAGAGCCATTTGCCGAGTCCATCAGGAAGGATGCGAGCCTGAGAGGGGTGACTATTCCTGGCAGTGGGGGCCTGCAGGTTAAGGCCTCCCTGTACATGGAAGACATCGCCGTTTCCTGCTCAGATCCGCTGACTCATGCACATATGTGACCAGTTCGAACGGGCCACGGGGGCCAAGGTAAACCGACGCAAGAGCGAGGCCATGCTCTTCGGGAACTAGGCCGACCAATCCTCGATCCCCTTCACCGTCAGAACCAACCACCTGAAGGTGCTGGGTATTTGGTTCGGAGGGGCTAGGGTGTGCGCCAAGTCTTGGGAGGAG
>NW_025200044.1:0-1866 GCF_004010195.1 Chiloscyllium plagiosum | reverse complement strand
TCGCTGCCGCGGAGCGCTCCGAGTAGTTGGACCGTTCCGTATCACCTGTCCTTCGTGGAGAAATTTATGAAGAAAAACACCTTTGACCACAAGTCCATCAGGAAGTGGTCAGTACGTAGTGTCCTTGAGACCCTTCGGGAAAAGGAGAGGGCAGATTCTGTCGAGCGGTTCCCTGAGCAGATTGTCAAAGCCATTTGGCAGAATGCCTCATCGCCAGAACCTTCCAACAAGCACCAAGACATACCTTGGCTGGTGGTGAGAAGGGCTCTGCCTGTGAGATCCTTTATGCACGCCCAGACTCTCAGCCGCACCGCACGCTGCCCTCGAAGCGGCTGCGGGGGTGGGGGGGTGGGAACGAGACTGTCACACACCTCCTTCTGGAATGTGCCGACGCAGAAGAAGTCTGGAGAGGAATGCAGTGGTGTATGTCAAGGTTCGTCCCGAGCAGCGCCGTGACGCGGGACTCCGTGCTCTACGGCCTGTTCCCCGGGACGCACACCGAGACGAACATCAACTGTGCCTGGAGGATCATCAACTCGGTGAAGGACGCTCTCTGGGTGGTCCAAAACCTGTTGATCTTCCAGCTGAAGGAGTTGCCCCCGACTGAGTGTTGCTGACTGGCACATTCCAAGGTCCAGGACTACGTGTTGAGGGACGCGCTGAAGCTTGGGGCAGCTGCCGCCAAGGCGCGGTGGGGAAAGACCACCGTGTAACATCTGCCTGCGTAAGCACAGGGGTCCGACGCACTAACGGGACTCCGCTGACCCCCCCTGCTAAATATGTGAATCGTAATCGTACAGACTTGTATCTCTGAATGATTACTCTGTCTCTGTGTGCCAAGAAATGGAATGTTTACGTATGTATGGCATGACCAATTGTACAGATCATCAAAATATATTATGAATAAAATATATTTTTGAAATAAAAAATTAATTTTTACTTGTTCACAGGATGAGGGTGTCACGAGGTGGACCAGCATTTATTACCCATCCATAATTTCCCAGAAGGCAGTAGATAGTCAACATGGCCATGTTTTGGGGACATTTCACCTAATTCAACGGGCAGGTTTCTCAGGGGCTGGGGTTCCTTCCTGGTCTTAATGTACCTGTTCTCCATAACCTGCAGAGGTGGTGGGGCTGTGCCAGTAAAGTCAGGGCAGAGATACACAAGTGTCCTTCCCACATCTCCTCTTCGTCCACCATTCAAGATTGCTAATTGAGGGTCAAAGAGCCCAGTGCAAATCCAGTGCCATAGGAACTAACGTTATTGAGATTTTGAAGACGTAACAAAGTGGATTCATGAGGTCAGAGCAGAAGATGTGATCCATATGAACTTCAGTAAGGCGTTCGACAAGGTTCCTCATGGAACACTGGTTAGCATGCTTAGATCACATGGAATACAGAGAGAACTAGCCATTTGGATACAGAACTGGCTCAAATGTTGAAGACAGAGGGTGGTAATGGAGGGCTGCTTTTCAGATTGGAGGCCTGTGATCAGTGAAGTGCCACAAGGATCAGTGCTGGGTCTGCTGCTTTCCATCATTTATATAAATGATTTGGATGTGAGCATAAGAGGTAAAGTTAGTAAGTTTGCAGATGACAGAGAAGAGGGTTACCTCTGAGTACAACAGGATCTTGATCAGATGGGCCTTGGCTGAGGAGTGGCAGATGGAGTTTAATTTAGATAAATGGGAGGTGCTGCATTTTGGAAAGGCAAAGCAGGGCAAGACTTATACACTTAATGGTCAGGTCCTGGGGAGTGTTGTTGAACAAAGAGACCTTGGAGTGCAGGTTCATAGTTCTGTGAAAGTAGAGTCAAAAGTAGATAGGATCATGAAAAAGGCACTTAGTATGCTTTCATTTATTG
>NW_025200043.1:2887-6299 GCF_004010195.1 Chiloscyllium plagiosum | reverse complement strand
TGCACTTTTCCAGCAACACATTTTCAGCTCTATACCTCCTGAACCATGTAGTTTTATGTGCGATGTTTCTCAAACCACAGTTCAGTAGCAGAAAGAACTGAAACTGCTGCCCTGCCCCACCCATCACCCCATTTTACAATAGGTTTTTTTTAGAATTGGATTTCTGGAACCCAGTCACTTTCTCAAAGAATTCATTTGTTGGTGTGGCTGTTGCTGGCCGGTTATTGTCCATTCCTAGTTGTCCTTGAAGGGGTTTGAAGTAAATGGTACAACTGAGTGGCTTGATAGACCATGTCAGAGGGCAACTGAGAGTCAACCACATTGCTGTGGGTTTGGAGTCACATGTAGACCAGACCAGGGGAGGACAGCAGATTTCTTTCTCTGAAGGGCATCAGTGTGCCAGGTGGGTTTTTACAACAATTGGTAATGGTTTCACTGTTATCGCTGATTCGTAATTCCAGATTTTGCTTTTATTGAATTAAAATTCCACCATTTGCTGTGGCAGGATTTGAACCCAGGTCCCCAGAACATCAGCCTAATTTCATGATTAATAATCTAGCAATAATACTATTAGGACATTGCCTCCCCCACTGCTACTTGGCTCCTGGATCTCAATAAGGAAGGTATCTCACTATCACTCACCTTCACTATTTTATGGATGTTGGCACCTTGTGACATGGAACCTGAGAGTAACCTTTCTTCCTGAGAATCATGGCCGGTTTGATTGGGTAGTTTTTGGGCCGTTATTTATTTTCATGCAAGGCTCACCAATAACCAGTTCAGTGTCGTTCACCTCTGCCCGCCCAGTCATTGCACATCAGTCTTTCTGCTTTCTTCTGTTTGTGAAATTTAACAAATTTAACAAACAAGGGAGTGTTGCTGAACAAAGAGACCTTGGAGTGCAGGTTCATAGCTCCTTGAAAGTGGAGTCGCAGGTAGATAGGATAGTGAAGAAGGTGTTTGGTATGCTTTCCTTTCTTGGTCAGAGTATTGAGTACAGGGGTTGGGAGGTCATGTTGCAGCTGTACAGGACATTGGTTAGGCCACTGTTGGAATATTGTGTGCAATTCTGGTCTCCTTCCTATTGGAAAGATGCTGTAAAACTTGAAAGGGTTCAGAAAAGATTTACAAGGATGTTGCCAGGGTTGGAAGAGTTGAGCTATAGGGAGAGGCTGAACAGGCTGGGGCTGTTTTCCCTGGAGTGTTGGAGGCTGAAGGGTGACCTTGTCGAGGTTTATAAAATTATGAGGGGCATGGATAGGGTAAATAGACAAAGTCTTTTCCCTGGGGTGGGGGAGTCCAGAACTAGAGGGCATAGGTTTAGGGTGAGAGGGGAAAGATATAAAAGAGACCTAAGGGGTAACTTTTTCACGCAGAGGGTGGTACGTGTATGGAATGAGCTGCCAGAGGATGTGGTGGAGGGAGGCTGGTACAATTGCAACATTTAAAAGGCATTTGGATTGGTATGTGAATAGGAAGGGTTTGGAGGGATATGGGCCGGGTGCTGGCAGGTGGGACTAGATTGGGTTGGGATATCTGGTCAGCCTGGACGGGTTGGACCGAAGGGTCTGTTTCCGTGCTGTACATCTCTATGACTCTAAATTGGGCGATATGGCTTCCCTGTTGCCCTCATTCCCCAGTTGGTTTCATGTCCTTTCCTCAGCTTCACGCTCAGTTGTATTCCCTCTTTAAAGTTAAACCATTCACTCACTGCGATGGCTAGCCTTCATCCAAGACTCCAAACATTCTGTCCCACTCAGAGCTCTTTGCAGGCCAGACAGACGATTGAGAAAACTATCGATAGGTTTCCCGTATCACCGGAAGCTCTTACACCTTCAAAATGCTTGGTAACAGGTTTTGTTTTACAGACTGTGTTAGTCATTGAATGCTTTCATTACTTCTCCATCCATCACTTTTTCTTGTTGATCCCCAGTCTGACAAGAATATCATCTGCTCAGCAACAGCTGTACAGATAGCAGACTGACCTGTTCACTGCTCAAGAAGAGCCGGCTTTATTCAAAAAGCGCACCCAGTAAAAAAAACAGGTAGAGTATTGCATGGTTTATCAAAGCTCTGCACAAACTTGCATGTGGCATTCCTGTCCTGGGAGTGTTTGATGAGGGACAGTGTAGAGTGAGCTTTACTCTGTATCTAACCCCGTGCTGTCCCTGTCCTGGGAGTGTTGATGAAGGACAGTGTAGAGGAAGCTTTACTCTGTATCTAACCCTGTGCTGTCCCTGTCCTGGGAGTGATTGATGGGGACAGTGTAGAGGGAGCTTTACTCTGTATCTAACCCCGTACTGTACCTGTCCTGGGAGTGTTGATGGGGTACAGTGTAGAGGGAGCTTTACTCTGTATCTAACCCCGTGCTGTCCCTGTCCTGGGCAGTGTTTGGTGGGGGACAGTGTAGAGGGAGCTTTACTCTGTGTATAGCCCCATGCTATCTCTGTCCTAGGAATGTTTGATGGGGACAATGTAGAGAGAGCTTTTCTGATATTTGCTATACTCATGTCGAGGGTTAGGAGCAGATGGTATGGGAAAGTATTTAATTGGGGGAGGGGGAATTAGAATGCTAATAGGCAGGATCTGGGGCACCGAAATTGGGAACAGATGTTCTCAGCGAAATGCACAACAGAAATGTGGAGGTTGTTTGGGGAGCACTTGCTGATAGGGCTGGACAGGATTGTCCCACTGAGGCAAGGAAGGGATGGTAGGGTGAGGGAACCTTGCATGATTTGATGAGGACAGTGTAGAGGAGGTTAACAAAGTTGAGAGGTGGTTTAGGGGGGGACTGAGGAGATTACAGAGATAGGGAGGGGTTGGAGGAGGTTACATGGGTAGGGAGGGAGTGTAGGGGCAGGAGGGGGTGACAGAGATAGGGAGGGGGTGTAGGGACTGGAGGGGGTGACAGAGATAGCGAGGGGGTGTAGGAGCTGGAAGTGTAACACCCTCTGTTGTTCTGTGTATAACCCACCCCGAACCCCCTCGATTAGATCCTGGCCTGTCATTCCAGCCACGGTAAATCCAGGATTCCGTGTGTTTGCCGAGGTGTACCTGAGATCCCTCCGGAGATGTAAATTCCGAACGTTGCCCCGAGTCCGAAGCCGAGATTGACCGACAGGAATTCACCACGTGTCGTGTTACTGACGACCATCTGCGCGACAGCTCCACATCCAAACAGCTGGCACAGAGAACAGGGAGGGAGAGAGGGCCTGGGTAAGTACAGACTCATCAAAAGGAAGTCAACTCAAAGCTTATCTCCAAAAGGTGGCCTGGCCTTGTGAGAACCACGCTCCCACAGCGCCCACTCCCTCAGCACTGACCCTCCCACAGCACCCACTCCCTCAGCACTGAGCCCCCCTCAGCACTGACACTCCCACAGCACCCGCTCCCTCAGCACTGACCCTCCCAC
>NW_025200043.1:0-2699 GCF_004010195.1 Chiloscyllium plagiosum | reverse complement strand
TCAGGGTGTAGGTCTGGGTTACAGATATAGGGAGGGGGTGCAGAGGCTGGAAGGGGTTACAGAGATAGGGAGGGGGTGTAGGGGCTGGAGTGATCCAGTTGCCATGGTCTGTGTAAGGTACCAGCGATATCGATAGGGAGAGGAAAGTGGTTCTGCTGAAGGGAAAATGAGCATCTGGGGGCTAAAATAAAAAGCATAACCAAAAAAGCTAATAATCTCTGCATTCCGTACTGACCCAGGAGGAAATTGGGACAGGCTCAATCAGATTAAAGAGGTCATATTAAACAAGATTTAAGAGGGGTAGCTTAAAGAATGCTGTGGGAGAAACAGGTTTGAAATCCTGGGACACTGGGCCCGGTCACTGGAGAAGGAGGGAGATGTTTTGACGGTACAGACTCCACCTTCAACGGATGTGAACCTGTTTCTCCCACAGCATTCTGTGAGCCATACCTCTTCAGTTGGCCTGTTTAATCTTGTGGAGCCTGTGCCAATTTGCTCATGACTCAGGCCATAATGCAGAAAGTATTGGTTTTCTCGTTCTGCATTTTAATTTAGCCTTTCACTCCTTATATTCCTTCAGCAGAGCCTTTCCCCTCTTTTTCCTGAGATTATTGGCATCAAGGAGCTGCAAAAGATAAAACTCCCAGATGGGAATTGTGTGCAGGCCTGCTAGCAGGAGTCAGGATGTGGAGCAAGACGGAAAAGGCCAGTAAGAAAGACACTATTTCAATAATCATGAGGGCCCTCAATATGGAGGTTTGGGAAAATCAGGTTGGGAGCAGATCCCAAGAAAAGGAATTCATGGAATGTCTGTGAGATAGTTATTTTTGGAGCAGCGTGTGGTGGAACCCACTAGGAAACAGGCAGTTCTGGATTTAGAATATCGAATATAGAACATCGAACAATACAGTGCAGTACAGGCACTTTGGCCCTCGATGTTGCACTGATTTGTGAACTAATTTAAGCCCACTCCCCCTACACTATACCATCATATACCATCACTATACCACTAAGTCAAAGATCTGGCCTGGTTCATTATCAAGCACCAGATCCAGTTTGGCCTCTCCTCTTGTCGGCCCTTTGACATACTGTGTCAGGAAACCCTCCTGTACATATTGGACAAAAAACTGATCCATCTGGCGTACTAGAGTTATAGCATTTCCAGTCAATGCTGGAGAAGTTAAAGTCCCCCATAATGACCACCCTGTTCCTTTCACTCCTACCCAGAATCGTTTTGCCAATCCTGGAATTCTGCGGAGGCCTATAAAAAACTCTCCTCTCCTGTTTCTAACCTCAGCCCACACTACCTCAGTAGAGGTCCTCATCAAAAGTTCTCTCAGCCACCGTTATACTATCCTTGACTGACAAGGCCACGCTTCCCCCTCTTTTACTGCCTTGCCTGTTCTGAATGAGAGATCTAAACCCTGGGACCTACAACATCCATTCCTCACCCTGCTCTATCCATGTCTCCGAAATGGCCACAACATTGAAGTCCCAGGTACCTATCCATGCAGCAAGCTCACCTACCTTATTTCAGATACTGTTGGCGTTGAAGTAGACACACTTCAAACCAGTTTGCTGTCTGCCAGCACATTCCTGTGACCCTGAAATCCTGTCCCTGCCCTCCCTACTCCACCTTCCCCAGAATGGGCCCCAATTATCTATAACCCTGAAACCCTCCCCCCTGCACCATCTCTGCAGCCACGTGTTCAGCTGATATCTCTCCCTGTTCTTCACCTCACTATCACGTGGCATGAGTAACAAACCAGAGATAACAACTCTGATTGTTCTAGCTCTCAGCTTCCACCCTAACTCCCTGAACTCCTGCCTTACATCCCTATCCCTTTCTACCTATGTCATTACCTATGTGGACCACAACTTGGGGCCAGTCACCCACTCCCTTCAGGACCCCAAAGACACGATCTGAGACATCACGAACTGTGGCACCTGTGAAGCAGCACCAATTGTGAGTCTCTTTCATTCCCAGCAAACCTTCTATCTGAGCCACTAACTATTGAGTCATGCTATTGGCGATGTGTAATTTGGGAGCTTAAGGTGAAGGAATCCCAAGAAGGGCAGTAAACATGAAGTGATCGAATTCACTCTGCAGTTTGAGGGGAAGAGGCTCGAATTAGATGTAACAGTATTACAATAGAGTAAAGGTAAAGACAGAGGCACAAGGGAGGAGCTGGCCAGGGTTGATCGGAATGGGAACCCAGCAGGGAAGATAGTGGAGCAACAATGGCAGGAATTTCTGAGGGTAATTCAGGAGGCTCAGCAGAAACTCATCTCAAGGAAGAGGAATCTACTGAGAGAAGGATGAGGCAACGATAGCTGACCAAGGATCAGCCTAGGAACAAGAGAAAAGCATACAATGTGGTGAATACTCGTGTGAAGCTAAAGGCTTGGGAAGCCTTTAAAAACGAGCACAGGCTAAATAAAAAAGCAAGAAGGAGGAAGAAGAGGAAGTTTGAGAGTAAGCAATGAATTGAATTGAATTGAATGAGCTTTATTGTCATTCATAATCAATGAGTGCAGTTAACCTGTGCCCCACAACCTGAGCCGCTTCTGAAATGTTAGTCTTGCCACTTCAAGGACATAAAATGGTGGGCTCTGCATCTTCTGCTGCTGCTGCACACCGTCCACTGTCCACCATCAACAGGTTGAGGCAGCGGGCCATGGAGAGGGTCGTTAGGGCC
>NW_025200042.1:4626-6298 GCF_004010195.1 Chiloscyllium plagiosum | reverse complement strand
AGATGGGCAATACTTGTGTGAATAATCCTGTGGACGTACGCTGGTCAACACTGTGTGTGAGTAATCCCGTGGACTGAGGATGGTCAGTAGAGTGTGTGAATGATTCTGTGCACTGTGAATGCTCAATACGTCGTGTGAATAACCCAAAGGCTTGAACGTGGTCAATACTGTGTGGGAATAATCCTGTGGCCTGAGGTTGGTCAATACAGTTAGTGTATAATCCTGTGGGTTAGGGTGATCTATACGGTGTGTGGTAAATCCTGTGGACTGAGAATGATCAACACTGTGGCTAAGTAATCCTGTGGAATGAGGGTGGTCAGTATTGTGTGAGAATAATCCTTTGGAATGTGAATGGTCAATACAGTGTGTGAATAATCCTGTGCACTGTGAATGCTGAATACTGTGTGTGATTAAGCATTTGTCTAAAGATTGTCAATACTGTGTGTGAATGATAATGTGGCCTGTGGATGGTAAATGCTGTGTGTTAATAATCCAGTGGCCTGTGGATGGTCAATACTGTTTGTTAATAATCTGTGGCCTGCGGATGGTCAATTCTGTGTGGGAGTAATCCTGTGGCCTGAAGATGATCAATGATGTGTGTGAAAACTCGTGTGGTCTGAGGATGGTCAATACTGTGTGTGAAAAATGCTGTGGACTGTGAACGGTCAATACTGTGGGAGAGTAATCCTGTGGATGGAGGATTGTCAATACTGTGTGTGAATGATCCTGTGGAATACGAATTGTCAATACAGTGTGTGAATAACCCTTGGCCAAAGAATGGTCAATACTGTGTGTGAATAATCCTTTGAATTGTGAATGGCAAATACACTGTATGAATAATCCTGCGGCCTGAGGATGGTAAATACTGTGTGAATAATCCTGGGGCCTGTGAATTGTCAATACTGTGTCTGAATAGTCCTTTGCCGAAGGATGGGCAATATGGGCAATACTGTGTGTGAATAATAATATGGCCTGTGGATGTTCAATGCTGTGTGATAATAAACCTGTGGTCAATACTAAGTGTTAATAATCTGTGACCTGTGCATGGTCAACACTGGGTGCAAATAATACTGTGGCCTGTGGATGGACAATACTGTGTGTGAATAATGCTGTGGCCTGAGGATGGTCAATGCTGGGTGTGAATAATCCTGTGACCTGCAAATGGTCAATACAGTTTGTTCATTAATTCTGTGTCCGTATGCTAGGCAATACTGTGTGGGAATAATCCTGTCGGTTGAGAATGTTGAATATTGTGTGTGAGTACTCATGTGGCCTGAGGATGGTCAATACTGTGTGTGAATAATCCTGTGGCCTGAGGATGTTTAATACTGTGTAGGACTAATCCTGTGGCTTGAGGATTTTCAATACTGTGTGTGAATAATCCATGGCCTGAGGATGGTCAATACTGTGTGTGAATAATCCATGGCCTGAGGATGGTCAATACTGTGTGTGAATAATCCATGGCCTGAGGATGGTCAATACTGTGTGTGAATAATCCATGGCCTGAGGATGGTCAATACTGTGTGTGAATAATCCATGGCCTGAGGATGGTCAATACTGTGTGTGAATAATCCATGGCCTGAGGATGGTCAATACTGTGTGTGAATAATCCATGGCCTGAGGATGGTCAATACTGTGTGTGAATAATCCTGTGGCCTGAGGATGTTTAATA
>NW_025200042.1:0-2509 GCF_004010195.1 Chiloscyllium plagiosum | reverse complement strand
TGTTCAACACAGCGAGTGAATAATCCTGTGGCCTGAGGATGGTCAATACAGTGTGTGAAAACTTATGTTGCCTGAGGACGGTCCATACTATGTGCTGAAAATCCTGTGGAATGTGACTGGTCAATACTGTGTATCAATAATCTGTGGCCTGTGCATGTTCAATACTGTTTGTTAATAAAACTGTGGCCTGTGGATGGTCAATACTGGGTGTTAATAAACTGTGGCCTGTGCATGTTCAGTACTGTTTATACTGAATGGTCAAGGCAATGTGTTTATTAATCCTGTGGACGTATGTTCGTCAATACTGTGTGTGAATAATCCTGTGGACTGAGAATGGTCAATATTGTGTGGGAATAACCGTTGGGCCGAAGGATAGTCAATACTGTGTGTGTTAAATATGCTGCTGCCTGAGGATGTTCAACACAGCGAGTGAATAATCCTGAGGATGGTCAATACAGTGTGTGAAAACTTATGTTGCCTGAGGATGGTCCATACTATGTGCTGAAAATCCTGTGGAATTTGACTGGTCAATACTGTGTATCAATAATCTGTGGACTGTGCATGTTCAATTCACTGTTTGTTAATAAAACTGTGGCCTGTGGATGGTCAATACTGTGTGTAAATAATCCTATGGCCTGAGGACGGTCAATACTGTGTGTGAGTAATCCTGTGGTCTAAAAATGGTCAATATTGTGTGAAAATAATCCTGTGGCCTGAGGTTGGTCAATAATGTGTGTGAAAAATGCTGTGGATTGTGAATGGTCAATACTGTGTGTGAGTAAGCCTGTGGCCTGAGGATGTTCAATACTGTGTGTGAAAATAATCCTGTGGACTGAGAATGGTCAATACTGTGTGTGAATTAACCAGTGGCCTGAGGTAAGTCAATACTGTGTGTGAATAAACCTGTGGCCTGAGGTTAGTCAATACTGTGTGTGAATAATCCTCTGGCCTGTGAATCATCAATACTGTGTTTGACTAATCCTTAGACTGAGTATGAACAATACTATGTGTGAACAATCCTGTGGACTGTGAATGGTCAATAGTGTACGAGGTAAAAACAATGACTGCAGATGCTGGAAACCAGATTCTGGATCCGTGGTGCTGGAAGAACACAGCAATTCAGGCAGCATCTGAGGACAGGCAAAATCGACGTTTCGGGCAAAAGCCCTTCATCAGTGTGTCAGAGTAATCCTGAACTTGAGGATGTTCAATACTGTGTGAGAATAATCCTGTGCCCTGTGGATTGTCAGTACTGAGTGGCAATATTCCTGTGACCTGTTAATTGGTAAAGAGAATGTGTTCATTAAACCTGTGGCCTCAGGTTGGTCAATACAGTGTGTGAATGATCTTTTGTCCTTAGGATGGTCAATACTGTGTGTGAATGATCTTATGGTCTTAGGATGGTTAATACTGTGTATGAATAACCCTTGACCTGAGGATGATCAATACTGTGTGTGAGTAATCCTGTGGACGGAGGATGGTCAATACTGTGCGTGAATAATAATGTGGCCTGAGGGCAGTCAATACTGTGTGAATAATGCTATGGGCTGTGAATCGTCAGTACTGTGTGTGTATAACCCTTTGCCTAAGGATGGTCAATATTGTGAGTGAATAATCCTGTGGGCAGCGAATAGTCAATGCTGTGTGAGAATAATCCTGTGGCCTGTGGATGGTCAATGCTGTGTGATAATAATTCTTTGTGATGTGGATGGTCAATACTGTGCATCAATAATCTGTGGCCTGTGTATGTTCAATACTGTTTGTACTGAATGGTCAAGGCAATGTGTTTATTAATCCTGTGGCCGTATGTTCGTCAATACTGTGTGGGGAAAACACTGTGGGCTGGGAATGTTGAATATTGTGTATGAATACTCCTGTGGCCTCTGTACTGTCAACACAGTGTGTAAATAATCCTGTGGCCTGAGGCTGCTCAATAATGCGTGTGAATAAATTTGCTACCCGAGGATTGTCAATACTGTGTGTGAATAATCCTGTGGACTGTGAATGGTCAATACTGTGTGTGAGTAATCCTGTAGACGTAGAATTGTCAATAATGTGTATGAATTAACCTGTGGCCTGAGAATTGTGAATACAGTGTGGGAATAATCCTGTGCACTGTGAATGCTCAATACCGTGTGTGAATAATCCTGTGGCCTGATAATGGTCAATACAGAGTGAGAATAATCCTGGTACCTGTGGATGGTCAATACTGTGTAGGAAAAGTCCTGTGGCTTGAGGATTGTCAATACTGTGTGTGAATGATCCAATGGCCTGAGGATGGTGATACTTTGTGTAAATATTCCTCTTCCATGAGGGTGGTCAATACTGTGTGGGAATAATCCTGTGACCTGTTAATGATCAAGACAGTGTGTTCATTACTCCTGTGGCCGTAGGCTGGTCAATACTGTGTGTGAATAATCATGTAGCCTGAGGAATGTGAATTCTATGTTGGAATAATCCTGTGACCTGCAAAAAGTGAAGACTGAGTGTTCATTAATCCTGTGGCCGT
>NW_025200041.1:3424-6298 GCF_004010195.1 Chiloscyllium plagiosum | reverse complement strand
GTTTTTTCGGGTTTCTGTCATGATCTGTATCAAACACAGATTCATGGAGATTGGGAGAATGTGAGTTTGGGTTCCTGTCAGTGCACGTCGCCATCACAGATTCATGGAGACAGCAATGGGTTAAGGCCAGTACAAGATCCGGCAGCAACTGCAGTCACTGCATGAGTAAGCGATATCTAAAGCAGCCTCGTGGTAACAACAGAATCGAGTTTGGACCAATGTCATGCCCAGCAGCATCAGTGGCATCGACTTTGCTGAGGTCCATCAAGACCTCTTTGTGACCAAGGCATCAGCCGAGTCAAGATGCTGCCAAAGATTGGGCGACATTCATTCCGACGGTGAGAGAGAGCGGGACACATGCCTGACCAGCATGTCCATGATGGAGCACTTAGCAAGGACTATATAATCTTTCAGCACTCCCAGTCATCTCAACCTTATCTTGGAATGCTCTCCTACATCTTGACACAACACCTCGTACCCTCAGACAATCGATCTGAGGAGTTAAGAGTACTTCCATTTCTGTGAATTAATGTTCACCATTCCCACAGTTCAAAGATGTGGTGGTTAGGGGATTGTCTATGTTAAGCTAACCATAGTGCGCAGGGAATTATAGGTTAGGTGTCTAAGCCTTGGGAGACGCAGGGTTACAGGGATAAGGTAGGGCCGAATGGGCACTTTCTGCATTCTGGGGATTCTCTGATATTGTGAGTTAGCATGTGGATGTGACGTTCAGCTGAATCAACGGAACATTGAGCATGTTCTGTCCTTCAGACGGGTACGTGCACCATCCACTATAACAGTAACGTACTAACACTGCGAAGTACAGATCTGAAGAGTCAGGAATAAAGGTAATTATTTTAGTCTGTCTGATTCTCCCATTTGCCCCATCGGGCTGGTCAGACACTCTAATATAAGCTGCAATTTTACATGAAAAGGAACAACTTAACACGTCACAATTGCCCCGAGTATTGGATTTGATTGGGATCAGCCTCTTGCTTGCAAATCCCAGCTCTTTGTCTCAGTGCCACACAGTTTCAGCTTGTTCTTCAGTTCATTCTTCAAATCCTTACCCCAGCTCTTCCACACTCTCATGTCTGGACTTATTGTAGATGACTTGTGCGTTATTATCCAGGACAGCTGCTGCTTTTGTTTTGGGTTTGTGTCAACATTGTTTACTTGTTCCTGTGGTAATCTGAGGCCACGCAGACTTTAAGTTCATTGTCTGCCCATCCACCTTGCTCTCCAAAATGCAGCGTTTCATTGGCCAAATAAACAACTGAATGAAAGAAACACTCTCTTCATGTGACAGGCGTACATGATCTGGTGACTGGGCATCACTCTAAACTAAACCTATTCTCTGGCTATGTTTTATGGAGCTGATGGCCTCTCACTCACTGGCTGGCGAGTCAACATTAATAGAGTCTCCTCTTTTCATGAAGCCCCAGTGCATGTATTGTCACTCGGGCACTGAGCTGGACAAGAGAAGGGCTTTGCACAAATGACAGCGCCAAGGAGTGGTCATTACCAGCCAGAGGCCAGTGGCCCTGCTCAACAGGAAGGCAGTAACATTCAGTACAACAACAACCTGAGGGCTGGTATTGATCTTGGGTAACAGATCAACAGTAAGTGATTGAGTGAGAGGAGGGGAGGTGACGATCACAACACAGCTTTGAGTAGGGGTGTGTTTGGCTGGGGTGGGGTGTGGTGCAGTAAGGTCACATATCAGCAGGTGTACCCTTCCTCAACTGGTACTTGATATTTCCCGACCCCTAAATCTACAAACAATGCTGAACACATTTGCATATCGTTGTCCTCTCATGTTGAGCACCTCACTCACCCCTGAATGAAATATATTGGCATTGGGATCAGAACTGCTCAGTATTATAAATTGCCAATTTGGCTGCCTCAGTTTGGAGTCCAGCACGAATACTCGGCTTGTGATTCATGAAACTTTTAGTCCCTAATTTACACTCCACAGTTGGGGAAACGACATGATCTCAAGTGTTAAAGTGAGAATGACACCCCTTTCCATCAAGGCATGACGTGACGTCAGGGAGCCCAAGAAAATCTGGAGTGAATGAGAATTGGAAGAAAAGTTTCCTTTAGTTGTAATTATATCGAACACACTGGAAGGTGTTTGCAGTTATTTGATGTCTTTCTGCTCAGGACATGTCGATTGGAGTTCCTCAGTGTTGCCTTGTTGGTACAGCCATCTTCAGCTGCTTCGTCACTGGCCTTCTATCCAAAAGGTACGCAGAGGGAATATCTACACGATTGTCAGCACCATTTGAATTCATCACATTTTGATGAAATCTGTGTCCAATGCGGCAAAGTGTGGACAATATCTCCACTTGCGAAGATAAATGACAAATAACATTCTCACCAGACAAGTGCCAGACAATGACATAATCCAACATGGGAGAGAATTTAACCATTACTGAATCGCACACTATCAACATCTCTGAAGCCTTTCCATCAACTAAACAAAAGCCAAGGATATGGCGAAATACTTGCACTTCCCTGGATGACTGCAGCTCCGCCAACAAAGAAAGAAACAGTTATTTTATTGGTTGTCTGCTATAGACATTGGACAGATTGGGCAGTAGATCTTGGAAACGAGCAGATAGAACAGAATTGCTGATAAGGGTGATTTGAAATTTCCCAATATTAATTGGAACATCCGTGGTGCAGATGATCTGGATGGAGATGATTTTGTTAGCTGTTTCCAGGAAGTACTCCTGACGCAATAAGTAGATATGCCGACTGGGGGAGGTCATATTGGATTTGGTGCGAGGCAATTCGCCAGGCCAGGTGACAGATATCTCGGTGGCGAGCATTTTGGTGACAGAGAGCATAAATGCCTCAAATTTGCGG
>NW_025200041.1:0-3309 GCF_004010195.1 Chiloscyllium plagiosum | reverse complement strand
TGCTGAACACATTTGCATATCGTTGTCCTCTCCTCTCATGTTGAGCATCTTACTCACCCCTGAATGAATTATATTGGCATTGGGATCAGAACTGCTCAGTATTATAAATTGCCAATTTGGCAGCCTCAGTTTGGAGTCCAGCACGAATACTCGGCTTGTGATTCATGAAACCTTTAGTCCCTAATTTACACTCCACAGTTGGGGAAACGACATGATCTCAAGTGTTGAAGTGAGAATGACACCCCTTTCCATCAAGGCATGACGTGACGTCAAGGAGCCCAAGAAAATCTGGAGTGAATGAGAATTGGAAGAAAAGTTTCCTTTCGTTGTAATTATATCGAACACACTGGAAGGTGTTTGCAGTTATTTGATGTCTTTCTGCTCAGGACATGTCGCTTGGAGTTCCTCAGTGTAGCCTTGTTGGTACAGCCATCTTCAGCTGCTTCGTCACTGGCCTTCTAGAATATCTACACGATTGTCAGCACCATTTGAATTCATCACATTTTGATGAAATCTGTGTCCAATGGGGCAAAGTGTGGACAATATCTCCACTTGCGAAGATAAATGACAAATAACATTCTCACCAGACAAGTGCCAGACAATGACATAATCCAACATGGGAGAGAATTTAACCATTACTGAATCGCACACTATCAACATCTCTGAAGCCTTTCCATCAACTAAACAAAAGCCAAGGATATGGTGAAATACTTGCACTTCCCTGGATGACTGCAGCTCCGACAACAAAGAAAGAAACAGTTATTTTATTGGTTGTCTGCTATAGACATTGGACAGATTGGGCAGTAGATCTTGGAAACGAGCAGATATAACAGAATTGCTGATAAGGGTGATTTGAAATTTCCCAATATTAATTGGAACATCCGTGGTGCAGATGATCTGGATGGAGATGATTTTGTTAGCTGTGTCCAGGAAGTATTCCTGACGCAATAAGTAGATATGCCGACTGGGGGAGGCCATATTGGATTTGGTGCGAGGCAATTCGCCAGGCCAGGTGACAGATATCTCGGTGGTGAGCATTTTGGTGACAGAGAGCATAAATACCTCAAATTTGCGGTCGCCATGGGGAGGAATTGGATCTGACTGTATGAGGGGGAATTTTTTCTGGGAACGGGATGTTTTACTGCTCTTAGACAGGACCTGTGGAGTTTAAATTAACAATAATTGCTTCACGGAAATGCACAACAGAAATGTGGAGCATCTTTTTGCTGTGTTGAATAACTTTGTCCCAATGAGACCGGTGTGGAATTGTGAAGGAAAGGAGCCCTGGATGACAAGAGCAGAAGAGCGGGAACTGGCGCAAATTTTGAAGATGCCAGGGTCGAAAGGAAAGAACTCAAAAATGGATTGAGGAAAGCTGGTTGGGGGCATGAAAAAGCATTGGCGATAGGATTTGGAAAAATCCAAATGTTTTGCTCGCGTACATTAGGAATAAGAGAATGATCTGAGAGAGCGTAAGCTGGATCCAAGCCAGTGGATAAACTTAAGCACTGAGCGTGGCGAGATAGAGAAGGAGCAAAATGAGTTTTTTGCTATTGTATTCATGAGAGAGAGGGAGCTTGATGTTTGAGAGAATACTGGGGAAGAGCTTAATAGGCTTGAGCGGATTCATATTAAGAATGTGGATATGGTGTAAATTCTGGAAAGCATGAGTATGACTCAATCTCGAGGGCCGGATCAGATATATTCACATTTCCTACGAGAAGTGAGGAATAAGATTGCTGCACCTCTGGCAATGATCTTTGAATCCAACCTCTCCATGGCAGTTCTTCATGTTTGGAGGGAGGCATATATTGTACTTCTCTTCAGGGAAGTAAATAGGGAAAAAACCTGGAAATTACTGTCTAGGTAGGTTTACGTCTGTGGTCAGCAAGGTACTGAAAAATGTTCGCAGATATAGGATTTTGGATTGTTTGGATAAATATTTTTGATTAAGGATTGTTGTTTTTTTTATATAATTGGGTTGGATAAAGAAGTGAAAAGTAACCAGAGACGTTTACCCAGGAAAAAGGCTGTCAGGAGAGGTCATTTGTTTATGGTCACTTAAAGGGAAGATATCAAAGGTTGGTTATTTCCGCAAAGAGTTTTTGATGCGTGGACTGCACTGCTGGCTTTGGTCGTAAAGTTAGAGACATTAAGAAGATTTAAGCGGCTGCTGGTCATGCACATGCACGGCAGCAATTTGAGAGGTTTGTATTTAGGTTGATCTTAGATAAAGATAAATGTTTGGCACAACATTGGGGTCCGAAGGGCCTGCATTGTGCTGCACTGTTCAATGTTCTATGTTTGACACTGAGTAGGTTTGACACCATCCAGGACATTCACTGCATTTGTCTGGTATCAAATCCACAAATATTTATTCCCTCCAATATCATCACAAAGTGATAGCAGTATATACAATCCACGAGCTCCAGCTGTGAAGTTGACCGATGGACTGTAGACAGAACCTTTCAAACCGAAGACTACTTCTGCAAAGGACCGTAGTAGATACAGTTAACACCACTCTCTGCAACATCACCTCAAATCACTCACCATTCCTGCTCAGAAATTTATTGTCATTCCATCACCGACTTTGGGTCAAAAGCCTTGAACTCCCTCTCGGACAGAATAGTACCGATAAAAAATTCTGCAAATGTTCTGGAAGGCAGCTCATCACACCTTCTCCAAGCCAAGTTTGAATGAACGCTGACACAGTCTGCCACAACTACATTTTAATCCAGTTTGGAATTAAATCTCGGTGTATGCGGCAATTCCTCCTGCTACAAACACCCACCCATTTGGATATCACTCCCAGTATCAATCTCACCCCAGAATTGGCATCATGTTCTGCCCTGTGTCCTGAAACTGAAGTAACTGCAACATTGTTTAGAAGTAATTGAAAATTATTGACCAGAATCTTCACTCCATCAGAGAGTAGCAAAGTCACCACATTTATAATTTTCCAATTTTCGTTTAAACAAGGGCATCGAGACCATACTTTAGACAATCAATATACTCCATCATTTCCAACATGCAAGAATCTCCAGAGAAGCCGAGGGCTGCAGGTGTATAATTCCTTGGAAGTAGAGCCGAGGACAGATAGGATGGTGAAGGAGGCAATTGGCACAGTTACCTTTATTGTTCAAAACATTGGTACAGGTATTGGGACGTCATATTACAGCTGTACAAGACATTGGCGAGGCCACTTTTGTAAAACTGCACACACGTTTGGTTGCTCTGTTAAAGGGAGGATGTTGTTAACTTTCACAGGGTGCAGATAATATTGACAAGGATGTTGCTGGAATTGGGTTT
>NW_025200040.1:1766-6296 GCF_004010195.1 Chiloscyllium plagiosum | reverse complement strand
CCAGCAACACATTTTCAGCTCTGATCTGCAGTCCCCACTTTCTCCTAGTTACACAATCAGTATTTACAGCTCTATGCCTCCTTTCTCTTAAAGGTTTATCTACCTCCCACTCTATAATGATATACTGATCCAATAAAAGCTGTCTATTAAATTGACAGCAACTTAATTTTCAAAACCAGACAGCGGCTGTCATCTCCAGTGTCTGTCTTCCTCTGGCTTTCGATCTCCCTCGGTCATCTTCAGTCTTTTGCTGCAAAGATATTTCATATGAAAAGGGTAACTTTGCTCATGTTTTTTGGATAGTCTCTCAATGGCAGTTGGTGCTCTTTTCTCTGGCTAACTCTCAAAATGCTGGCTTATCTCTACCCCAAGCGTTGGATTGTCTCATTGTTTCGATGTTGTCAAAGCAATAAAATTCAAATTCGATTAGGTTTTAGTTTCCTGGGGTATAATTTAAACTGGTTAAATTTGAACTGTTGTGAAAACAGCCAAATGTTACATATTTTCAACTTTCCAGTCCACTCTGAGACTACTAATCAGTCATATGACAAGTGCCTACAACCTCTCAATGCAAAGCATGTTTTACTCTCTCTTAGAGGAATAGTACATACCTTCAACTTCATAACACTATCTATTTTCTTGGTGTCAGTGATCATGAAGAGAAAGTGGGGACTGGAGATCAGAGTCGAAAAGTGTGGGGCTGGAAAAGTACAGCGGGTCAGGCAATATCTGAGGAACACCATTCCTGATAAAGGGTCTATGACTGAAACAACATTGACTCTCCTGCTCCTCTCATGCTACTGACCTGCTGTGCTTTTCCAGTGCCACATCTCTACACCAATGATCACATTCTGGCACACTTGATGAGTCATTTTCTGTGCTGTTGACCTTCTGACTTATGTCTAATCACCTTGCCTCAGAAGAATGTCCTACAGTTGCTAATCCAATGCAGCATCTTATCCACACTGAGAGTTGATTTTAAAAGCAGTCCGTCGGAGCAAGAATGTCATCATCGATGCACGTATAAAAGCTGAGAGACTGAGAATTGTTAAAGCCTAATGAAAATTGTGAAATGCAATAAAAGTGGAATTGATTAAAATAGTTTATTTCAAAATGTGTGACTTCAAACTAAATTTTATAATGAATTTAACACATTAACCACAGTAAATATACTGATTTTTGTCAACTTTATACACACCTGCTAAACCAGATGTATTGACATGGTCTAGAATCGTATGCAACTGACTTTGCTGTCCAAGGCCCCAAAGAAGCCTTCCACATCCATCAGAGATTTACCTGCACTTCCATTTACTGTGTCCATTGCCCCTGATGTGGTCTCCTCTACATTGGGGAGACAGGACGCCCATTTGTGGAACGTTTCAGTGAACATCTCCACGACATGCTCACGAAGCAATCCCACTGCCCTGTGGCCAAGCACTTTAACTTCCCCCTCCCACTCCCCCAAGGACATGCAGGTCCTGGGCTGCCTCCCTCGCCACTCCCTCACCACCCAATGCTTGGAGGAAGAACGCCTCATCTTCCATCTTGGGACCCTCCAACCATATGGGATCAATATGAATTTCACCAGTTTCCTCATTTCCCCCCCCCCCCCCCCCCCCTTACCTTACTCCCAGATCCAACCTTCCAACTCAGCACAGCCTTCTTGACCTGTCCTACCTGTCCATCTTCCTTACCAAGTGTCCACTGCATTCTCCTATCTATCTTTTCTCCCCCACCTTCATCTACCTATCTCATTCTCAGCTACTTCTTCTCCCCCCACCCCAGTCCCACCCGCCTTTCATCCCTCCCATTTATCTCCTGGCCCCCTTGGCCCACAAGCCTAATTTCTGATGAAAGGCTTATACTGCAAACGTCGATTCTCCTGCTCCTCGGATGCTGCCTGACCGGCTGTGGTTTTCCAGCGCTGCACTCTCTACTCTGATCTCCAACATCTGCAATCCTCACTGTCTCTTAGTTAATGCACATCAATATATATTTAGAAGCAGTACTGTGGTTTAAAGCTTTGTTTTCTGTATCTCCAGCAGAGGCATGATGAGGAGGCTGTGGTAGATCAAGGTGGAACAAGTTCAATACTCAACATTCACTATGAGAAAGAGGAGCTAGAAGGTAAGTGAGTGCATGTAGCACTCCTGACATCTTCAAAATGTTTTTTTCATATTCCCACACAGCACCTGTCAATCAACAGTGGACTGTATGCTGTTGATCAGCGAGCATTCCATTTCCACAGCACTTCATTATAAGTTGTTAGTATAGAAATAATTTGATGTAGTGGAGTCAAAGAAGCATGCAAGTGATTGACAAATAATCAATTTGGTCATCCTTGGGTTGTGATAAGTGCTATATAAATGTTAAGTTCTTACTTTGCCTACCGCAGGAATGAAATTTTTTTTGGCAGAAGTTCAACTTCATGATTACAGAGTTCCATCCTTTAAAATATTTTTCTGACCACTGCCTCCCCCTCTGTCGTCTTTCACTTCTCTTCATATGTACAGTACTTAATCCAGCAAGGTTCCTTTGTTAGTGTGGATATCATCCTGTAGTACTTGAAATAACTATTTTATACAGAAAATGCCAAGGTCATTTTGGTGATTTGATACAAATGAATTGGTCCACAGACTTGTCAGTAATAGAAAATAAACCAATGAAAAAATAATATTTCTACCCACTTTAAGTTCAATAATTCCACTCATTTGAGTGGTGTCACACCTCACTGAGATAGGGAGCTGGAAATCATTAGGAGAAAGTGAGGACTGCAGATGCTAGAGATCAGAGTCAAGAGTATGGTGATGGAAAAGCCCACAGCAGGTCAGGCAGCATCCTCGGAGCAGGAGAGTCGACGTTTCGGGCAAACGTTGATTCTCCTGCTTCTCGGATGCTGCCTGGCCTGTGCTTTTCCAGCACCACACTCTTGACTTGGAGCTGGAAATCAAGCCCCACTCTTCCTGGAGTCATTACAAAACTTAAAAAATCAAATTTACCTGTCTGATAGATTCAGGTTAACAGAAAAACATGTAGCAGATTTCTGTACTTAACAGAGGCCAGTATTTATTACAAATAAACAGATTCTAACCACAGGTAAGCAACTATGAACTGTTGAATTCAAACACTACTCGTCCAAACTCTAACCCCCTCCTATAACCTCTTTTATACACACGTGCAGAGAGACAAAAAATATTGATGTAATAAGTGGAAAGAAGAAAAAGTACTGGGAAAACAGTGGAATAGCATCAACGCATACTGTTGGTGAGATGATCCTTTTGCTTGCCAGGAACTTCTGTTCTTCAATATTTTTTTCGCCAGATTGTTTTTGCTTCTTTATAGGAGGCACAGGGTGATTGGTACACTAACTGCAAAGTCTCTTAGTTACTGGTTAAAGATCCCAGCTTATTGCAACTAGTAAGAGAGAAAATAATTGGCTTTCTTTGGACATCTAGAAAGAGAGACACATCGCCTTCCCTTCCAAAGTTCTAGGAGCTTCTCACTATCATTTACAACTGCAAGCTGTTCAGCTGCCTAGGAACCAATTCGACTCGTTGTTAGGCTGATGACCTTTGACAACCACAACTGTTCACATTTCCACAAACTAATCAGCAATCAGCTGGCCTGTGAATCCCATTTTGTATACTCTAATGTAAACTGTTGAGTTTATATGTATAATTTTCAGTGTTTTTTTTGAGAGTTTGGGTTTCTAGTTTTTGAATTAGTTACGGGCAAGTTTTCTGTGTGTCTGAAGTTAGTAATTTATTTCAGTTATTTCTTTTAAAAGCCGTTTTTTGGAGACTGACTTTAGAATAAATAGATTCTATGCAATGCAAATGGACTTTTAGAATTGTACAGAAGAGGCCGTTGAATCTGCACCAGCAGAAACTATTCTAACTCTACACTAGCCCCCACTTTGCAGCACTTGACCCAGACCGAGAGGGAGAGAGTGGGAGGGAGTGAGCGAGTGTGCGTGGTGGAGGAATAGTGAGAGAGAGAGAGTGTGAGAGAGAGGGAGCAAGTGAATGAGAGGGAGAGACGGAGCAAGAGAGAGAGTGTGTGTGAGCGCAAGGGAAGGAGCAAGAGTGTGAGCATGAGGGAGGAAGAGAGTGAGTATGAAGGAGTCAGCAAACGAGAGAGTGCGAGCTCACTGGAGCGAGCGAGAGAGTGCGAGCGCACTGGAGCAAGCAAGCGAGTGCGCGAGTGCACTGGAGCAAGCAGGGGAGAGAGAGTGAGTGAGTGTGAGCACACTGGATCGAGCGCAAGAGAGAGTGCGTGGTCGCACTGGAGCGAGCGAGAGCGAGAGTGCGATCGCACCGGCGAGAGAGCGAGAGTGCGATCGCACCGGCGAGAGAGCGAGAGTGCGAGCGCACCGGCGAGAGAGAGAAAGAGCGAGCGCACCGGCGAGAGAGAGAAAGAGCGAGCGCACTGGAGTGAGGGCGAGCGCACTGGAGCGAGTGCGAGAGAGCGTGCGAGCGCACTGGAGTGAGAGTGTGCGAGCGAGCGTGCGAGCGCACTGGTGCGAGAGCG
>NW_025200040.1:0-1724 GCF_004010195.1 Chiloscyllium plagiosum | reverse complement strand
AGCTGGGAGGGAAGCGAGGTGGAGGTGAGACCAAAATATTACTTAGTTTTTAATTCATATTGTCCTCATTGTGATTGTTTAAAAGCTTGGGCCAGAAATGGCACAGACACAAAGGAGCAGAAGGAGGCCATTCTTAACACCGATCCTGCCCCGCCACGTCATTCGATATCATCATGGCTGACACAACAATGTTAAGTCTTTTTTCAGCCCATCCACGTCATCGTGTTGCCTAGTGGCTAACAGATATTTATCGGCCTTTACCATAAATAGACATTGAAAATGTAAATTGTGAGGGGAAAATGTTCCGTTTCGAGACAGTGGGTTTCTGCACGAATATTGTTGGGTTTTCAGAGGACAGCCGAGTCTGGTCTGACCACCTTCCAAACAATAAACTAAAACTCGACTCTGATGGGACTCGAACCCACAACCTTTGAATCGCAACCTGGACAAAGGCATAGAAGTCCAACGCGCTTTCCATTGCGCCACAGAGCCGCGCTAGGAGGCTGCTTTAAGCATGCAACTTTGTCTTTGACCCATTGCATTCAGGACACCCATCTCGCGTCTGTCTGCCTTCGTCACACTTTTCAGTACCTGGCCCTTTTCCACGTGTGCTCTGGCTCTTCCCGTGTTCGGCTACAGACTGCTGAAACGTTCTCATGACAGTTAGCTTTACTACATGTTCAGATAATGATTTCCAAATAAACAACACGCTATCGGTGAAAGCATTCTTCCCAAATCTCCTCAAAATATCTTGTCTCCTGTCTTTCATTCATGTCACTCTATTCCTTCCCAATACAGGCTTATCCTTGTCATACATATCTATCCTCTTCATAAAATGTGCACTTAATCGGTTTCTCACTCAGCCTTCACTGCGCTTAGATAAACAACCCCAGCCGAGCTCGTCTACCGTCACAATGGGAGAGGTCCAACCCTTGCCATTCTTTTCATCTCCTGTGAACTTCTCCTCCTGCAATCAGACGCTTCCAGCAGTCTTGCGATTACAACGGAAAAGCAAAGTTCTCTGAAGAAAAGCCAAAAGGTCTGTACAAAATCAGCAGCTCTTGTCCATCTCTGATGAGAAAGGAAAGTTGACGTTTCGTGTCCAATGATCTGTCTTCGGAGAGATGTGATGGGCGGGTGGGTGAAGAATGTGGAAGAGGGCGGACGATATCTAAAATGATATAACTCGATTTTGGTTCCAAAAGTTTGCATGGTCTGTCAGTAGAAAATGAGTTGCCGGTCTTCCAGCTTGTATTGTGCCTAGAAGAAGCACTGCAGCAGACCAGAGACTGAAATCGTAGCCTGGGAAAACAGTGTCTAGATTAGAGTGGTGCTGGAAAAGCACAGCAGTTCAGGTAGCATCCGAATAGCAGTAAATTCGATGTTACGGGCAACAGCCCTTCATCAGGAATACAGGCAGAGAGCCTGAAGAGTGGAGAGATCGTAGAGAGAAGAGGAAAACGTCTTCAAGGCAAGCATTCTTGGAAGACGATTCGCAGTAGGGTTAAAATCAACTGGGTAAAAACAATGACTGCAGGTGCTGGAAACCAGAGTCTAGATTAGAGTGGTGCTGGAAAAGCACGGAAGTTCCGGCAGCATCGGAGGAGCAGTAAAATCGACGTTTCGGGCAACAGTCCTTCATCAGGACAGAGAGCTGGAAGGGTGGGAACAGCGTAATGTTGAAGTTATCAGAGACTGGAAGATCGGGATAGTTTTTCTTGATT
>NW_025200039.1:2307-6296 GCF_004010195.1 Chiloscyllium plagiosum | reverse complement strand
ATAATCCAAATGTGGCCTGACTAAAGCCTTATACAGCCTCAGAAGTACATCCTTGCTTTTATATTCAAGCCCTCTTGAAATAGATGCCATCATTGTATTTACCTTCCTAACTATTGACAATCTGCAAGATTACCTTTCGAGACTCCTGGACTGGAACTCCCTCAGCTTTTTGCACTTTTGACTTCTGAACCTGCTCGCTATTTAAAAAAATAGTCAATGCCAGTATTCTTCCTGGCAAAGTGTATGATGTCACACTTGCCCACGTTATACTCCATTTGCCACATCTTTGCTCACTCCCCTAACCTGTACAAATCCTTCAGTAGGAGAACGTGAAGACAGCAGATGCTGGAGATCAGAGGCAAAAAGTGTGATGCCACAAAATCCACAGCCAGTCAGGCGGCATCCGAGGAGCTGGAGATTCGATGTTTTAGGCATAAAGTCTTCATCAGGAATGAGGGGGTTGGGCGGAAGGGGGCTGAGAGATAAATGGGAGGAGCTGGGGCTGGGAGGAAGGTAGCTTGGACAGCGATAGCTAGATGAAGGTGAGTGGTGATAGCGAAAGGTCAGAGTGGAAGGTGGAACGGATACATGGGAAGGAAGATGGACAAGTTGGACAGTTCAAGAGGGCGGTACTGAACTAAAGGCTCAGATCTGGGATAAGGTGGTGGGAGGGGAGATGAGAAAATTGGCGAAATTGCCTTTGATACCGTGTGGTTGGACGGTCCCTCGGTGGAAGATGATGCGTTCTTTCTCCAGACGACTGCTGGCTAGAAATTGCCCATGGAGAAGGCCAATAATTTGTATGTCCTTGCTGTAGTGGGAGGGAGAGTTGAAGTATTCAAGGATAGGGAAGTGGGGCTGTTGGGTGTGTGTGTCCGAGTGTGTTACCTGAACCGTTCTGCAAGTTGATGTCCTGTCTCCCCAATGGAAAGGAGATCCGGCGCAATACACAGAGTAGATGTGGTGTTTGGATGCACAGGATGTTCTTTGCCTGATGTGGAAGGATCCTTTGGGGCCTCGGATGGAGGTGAGGAGGGAGTGTTGACATAGGTTTCATACCTCTTGTAGTGACAAAGAAGGTGTCAGGAGTGGAAAGTGGCTGGGTGGTGTTGGGAGGGGCGTGAAACTCACGAGGGAGTTGTGAAGGGAATGCTCTGTGCTGATAAGGGTGGGGATGGAATTATACCCTCTGGTGGTGGGGTCTGACTGTTGGTGGTGGAAATGGGGGAGGATGATGCGTTGTATCCTGTGGTTAGTGGGTTTCTCTCCTTGTTGTTGTTGGAAGGGTGAAGATCAAGGGCGGAGGTGCGGGAAGTTGAGGAGATGCGCTAGAGCACCCTCCTGCAGCCGAACCACCTCTTCAATGCTACCTGTCCTTCTATCGATCTTTGCACTGTTTGGAAACTTAGCCAGAATCCCCTTAGTTCCTTCATGTAAATCATTAATACATAAAGGGAAAAGTTGTGGTCCCAACATTGAGTATTGTGGAACACCAATTGTCCCTGTCTGCTATCCTGAGAAGGACTCTTTTATCCCAACTCTCTGCTTTCTGTCAGACAGCCATGCTACTATCTATGTTCGCACCTTGCTTCTAACACCATGGGCCCTTATCTTTCTCAATAGCCTCCTGTGTGGCAACTTGTCAAAGGATTCTTGAGGAGCAAGCGGATAACATCTATTGTTCTTCTTGGTCTAATCTGCTCGTTACTCCCTCAATGAATTCTAACAGGTTTGTCAGGCCTGACCTCTTCTTGATGAAACCATGCTGACTCTATTCTATTTTACCAAAGACCTCCAAGTATTCAGAAGTCCCATCCTTCAGATGGATTCCAGGTTGTTACCCACAACTAAGGTAAGGCTAATCAGTCTGTAATTTTCCATTTTCTGTTTAACTCCCTTATTAAACGGGGTGTGACATTAGCAATTTCCAGCCTCTTCGCCCTTTCCTGATTTTCGTCATTCCTGAAAGATTCCTACTTATACTTGCACTACCTCTTCAGCTATCTCCCTTACAAGGCTGGGGTGTCGTCCATCTGGTCCAGGTGGTTTATCCACATTCAGGCCATTCAGTTTTCTAACAAGTTATTCTTGATGATGCCCACCATACTCAGCTCTGCCCTCTCAGTCTCTTCAACTTTTGTGAAATTATTCATGTCTTCCACCATGAAGACTGATGCAAAGTTCTTCATTCATTTCTTTGTTTCCCACTACTGTCTCTCCAGCATCATTTTCCAGTGTCCAATATTAGTTTTACCTCTCTTTTGCACTTTATATATGTAAAGAACCTCTTACAGTCTCCTTTATATTGCTGTTCGCTTACCCCTATATTTAATCTTTTCCCTCCTTTTTTTGCCCTCTGTTGGTCTTTACAAGTTTTCCAATTCTCTAGTTTCCCATTGCCCTTCACCACATTATATGCTTGCTCTTTTGCTTGCATGCAATCCCTGACTTCCCTCGTCAGCCCTGGTTGCCTTATCCTCTCTGTATCATGCCTCTATTCCTCAGCATGAATCTCTGCAGTGTCTCCTGAATTAATCTTGGAATCACCTGCCATTGCTGTTCCACTGTCTTTCCTGCTATACCCCTCTCCACATATCGGAGATTGCTGCCAGTTCAGGTCCATCCTGTCCTTCTTGTTTAGGTCCTACCGACTCGGGAATCCCAATGATCCAAATATCAGAAGTGCTGCGTGCCCTGCCAGCTGTTTGGCCGTGTATTTAACTGTGCTACCTTCCTATTCCTAACCTCATTCACATGTGACATATTCTAGTGTCTCCAAAATTCAAATATCATTTCAACACAACTCCAGCAAGGCCTTTCCTTTAAAGTGGATAGATTTGATAATAAAAACTTAAGTGTGACCTCAGCAAAATGGAGTCCACTGAATCAGTCCAATGCCCTGAGGATCTGATATCAATCCCCGCCACTAAACCTGTTTGACAAGATAGACATATGGATTAGAGGTGCTGGAAGAGCACCACTGAACTGCTGTACTCTTCCAGTACCACTAATCCGGAATCTGGTTTCCAGCGTCTGCAGTCATTGTTTTTCCAAGGTATACATATGAACCATATATTTGCAGATGGACGAGGATAAACAGAAAACTAGAAAATGTCAAATGATGTCATGCAGCTTGTTTACTCTGCTTTGCTATTCAATTGGACTTTAGTTATTCTGTTCCTTTCAATGGCAGGATCTTCACACAGCATCCCCAGTGGGTCAGAAAGTGCCCAGTGTCGTTGTGTGCGCAGTCCTGCGAAGGGAGTGTCCAGTGCCAGGCAATGGGGTGTGGGGAGTCCCATGGGTGGCACAGAAAAGGCTGCATGTAGTGACGGTGGACTGAGGGACTGAAAGTGATGGAATGGGTATCCAGGTACACTGCACACACGGAAGGGGCCGGGCAAGATTCCTAAACAACCAGGGAACCCGCGATGCATGGCTGCTTTTCCAAAAACCTGTCACATTTGTTAGATTTCTCTGTCGAACCAAACAAAAATACTGTAGATGGTAGAAATCCGAAGCAAACGCAGAGGCATACTGGGGGAGAGACGAAAGAGTTAATATTCCCAATGCAGACACGGGAAGAATTTACAAAGTCCACATACACAGGGTCCAGAGATTGGAATTGAACCCGAGTCCCAAGCACTTTGAAGCAGCAGTGCTGTGTCACCGTGCCGCCCAATGATGGAGAATCGGAGTTAGAGACATAGTTACTGTTCTCTATAATTTGGATTGAGAATCCTGAATGATGTGTTGCCTACCTGGTGCTTGGGTTTGGGATATATCATCTGGGCTGCAGAAGAACTTGGATTGGGCGGGGAATGATCCAATGGTCATGGTCCGTGTAGGTAACAACGGCTGGACAAACAAATGACAGTGAAAAGAGCGACGGGTAATACAGGACTGAACTATCATCGTAATGCTTACAGCATAAGGAATAAGGTAAATACGCTTGTGACTCATTCACAAATTGGCAGGTACGACATGGG
>NW_025200039.1:0-2147 GCF_004010195.1 Chiloscyllium plagiosum | reverse complement strand
TGGGAGACGGGCCCAGCAGGAAAGATAGTGCAATAGCAATGGCAGGAGATTTTTGGAGTAATTCATGATGCAGCAGAGATTTATCCTGAGGAAAAAGAGGCATGGTACAGGGAGGATGAGGCAACCATAGCTGACTAGGGAAGTCAGGTATAGCATAAAAGCAAAAGAGAAAGGATATAATGTGGCAAAATGCAGTGGGAAACCTGAGGATTGGGAAGCTTACAAATATAAAACAGAGGGCAAACAAAATAAAATAAGGAGGGAGATAATTATGTCCGAGGTAATATAAATGAAGACTGTAACAGTTTCTGTCGATATATAAAGTACAAATGAGCGGCAAAAGTGAATATTGGACTGCTGGCAAATGATACTGGAGAGATAGTAGTGGGGAACGAGAAAATAGCCAAGGAACTGAAGAATTACTTCGCATCAGCCTTAACGATGGAAGACACAAGTAATACATTAAACATTCAAGCGATTGAGAGGCCAGAGCTGAGTATGATGGCCACCACCATGGAGAATATGCTAGAAAAGAATTGAAGGTGGTGAAATAATCTTGACCAGATGGACTACATCCCAGTGTTATAAGGGAGATAGCTGAAAAGATCGTGGTGATCTTTCAGGAATCACTCCAGTAAGGAACAATCTCAGAACACTGGAAACCCACTAACGTGACACCCCTCTTTAACGAGGGAGTAAGGAAAAAGACAAAAGACCCACAATGAATAGCTTAAACTCAGTCGTGGGTAAGATCCTGGAATCCATTGTGAAGGATGAGATTTCTGAATACTTGGAAGTGTTTGGTAAAATAGGGCAAAGTCACTACGGTTTCATCAAGGGAAGGTCAAGTTTGATAAATCTGTTGGATTCCTTTGAAGACGAAATGAGCAGGCTCGACCAAGCACAGTTATCCACCTTGTCTTCAAGAAGGTCTTGGACAAGGTGTCACACAAGAGATGACTGAGTACGATAAGGGTCCATGGTGTTAGAGACAAAGTAGTGGCATGGGTAGAAGCTTGGCTGTCTGGCAGAAAGCAGAGAGTGGGGATGAAATGGTCCTTATCAGGAAGGCAGCCAGTGACAAGTGGTGTTCCATAAGGCACAGATTTGGAATCATAATTTTTAATTGCAACGTAAACAATCTAGATTTGGGAATTAAGGGCACTCTGGCTAAGTTTGCAGACAATACAAAGATAGGCAAATGGACAGGTCATATTGAGGAGGCGGAGAAGCTGAAGAAGGAGTTGGACAGGGAAAGAGATGGCATATGCATTCCAAAGTCGCAAAGTGTGAGGTCATGCACTTTGGCACGAAGAATCGAGGGATGGTCTATTTTTTAAATGGGGAGAAAATTCAGAAATCTGAAGTGCAAAGGGTTTTGGGCGGACTAGTGCAGGGTTCTCTCAAGGTAAGCTTGCAGGTTGAGGCAGTAGTTAGGAGGACAACTGCATTTATTATTGATGGCATTTATTACGAGAGGAATTGAATATAAAACAGGTTGTATATGGCTCTGAATAGACCACATTTGGAGTATTGTGCGTAATTTTGAGCCCCATATCTCAGGAAGGATGTACTGGCCCTGGGGTATGTTCACAAGATCTTCACGAGAATGGTTGTAGGAATGAAAAGCTTATCGTATGAGGCATGTTTGAGGACTCTGGGTCTATACTTGATAAAGTTTAGAAGGATGAGAGAGATTGTAACGGAAGCATGCAGAATACTGAATGACCTGGACAGAGTGGATGTTGGTAAGATGTTTCGATTGGAAAAGAAGCCGAGGGCACAGCCTTAGATGAAAGGGAATACCCTTTAGAACAGTGATAAGGAGAAATGTCTTTCACCAGAGAATGGCGAATCTTTGAACTTTGTTGTCACAGAAGGCTGTGGGGGCTAGGTCATTGAGTATATTTGGGACGGAGATAGATAAGATTTTGATTATCCAGGGGTCAAGGGTTACAAGGAGAAGGTCAGAGAATGGGATTGAGAAACCTATCCGCGATAGTTGAATGGTGGTGCAGACTCACTGGGCTAAATGGCCCACTTTCTGCTCCTATGTCTTATCGTCTTATGGTTTAAACCTCAAGGAGACAACTGGCATCTCCAAATAGATGGAATCATGTTCTTCATGAAGGTCAGAAGCTGGAGGG
>NW_025200038.1:3725-6295 GCF_004010195.1 Chiloscyllium plagiosum | reverse complement strand
CTCTGACCAATGAAGCTAACTATCCCAAATGCCGGCTTCATCAGCCTGTCTACCTGTGACGCTACTTTCAAATTACTGTGTATCTGTATCCCCCCCCTGGGTCACTGATTGACAACACTACCCAGGGTCCGAACATTAACTGTACAAGTCCAGCCCTGGTCTGCTTTACCAGAATACAACACTGTGCATTTCTCCACTTGCTATTCCTAACCTCTCTGACCCAGCAGTAATGTTGATCCCATTGTAGTCTTCGATAACCCTCTTCACTGTCCACTTTACCACTACTTTCAGTGTCACTCACACACTTACTAACCATGACGCCTCTCTTCTCATCCAAATTGTTTATATAAATGATGCACAACAGTGACCCAGCACACCGCTGGTCACAGGCCTGCAGTTTGAACAGCAACCCTCTATGAATACGTTCTGTCTCCTACCGTCAATCCAATTTTGTATCCAGTTGGTGAGTGCTCCCTGGTTATGTGTGATCTAAACTTATTAACCAGTCTGCCATGCAGATCATTGTCAAAGGCCTTGCTAAAGGTAATGTGGACATCATGTACTGCTCTGCTTTGATCTGTCACTTATCCACCTCTACACACAGGTTTGAGGCATGATTTCCCAAACACAAAGCCATGCTGACTATCGTTAGTCTGTCCTTGCCTTTCCAAATGCATGATGATCCTTTCTCTCAGAATCACCTCCAACAACTTACCCACCTCTACCATCAGTCTCACTGGTCTGTAGTGGCTGTCGATGACACAAACATCTCTGCGAGGGACCTGGTAGGTGCCACCGTGCCGCCCAAAATATAGAATGCAACAAATTTTAAAAATATTCCCCTTTTATAAAATCATGCGTCTCCCGTTGTTTCTAAGCGTCCAGTTATCATTTATTGTCATATCCTTTATAACACATTCCAGCACGTTCCCGACTTACTGTCAGGCTAACACCGTTTGGTTTCAGACTGACTGCACAAAGGGTTTTGGGAATCTTTGTGGTTCATTCTGTAAAAGGTAGTTTACAGTGTTAGCAGGTAGTAGAGAAGGCAAATCAAATGTTGGCATTTCTTACAGGGGAATGCAGTCTAAAATTAGGGAAGTCTTGCGAAGACGATGCAAGGTGCAAGTCAAACCACACCTAGATTATAATGAACAGTATGCGTGCCCTAAGTAAAGATATTGCTGTATCAGAGGCAGGCCAGAGAAGGTTCACTTGGCTGACCTGGAGATGGCGAGATTTTCCAATGAGAAGAGGTGGAGTAGATTGACTTTAAACCATTGGGGTTTTGAAGAATGGGAGAGAAATTGAATGAAACATCCAGGATTCGGAGGAGCTTTGACAGGGTAGATGCCGTTAAGTTAGAAAATCGAACAGTACAGCAGAGTAATAGGCCCTTCGGCCCACCATGGCTGTGCTGACCGTGATGCTAATCTAAACTAATCATATCTGCCTGCACATGGGCGGTATCCCTCTATTCTCTGCCTGTTCATGTGACTATCGAAATGCCACTTCAAAACTTCGCACTCGTTGCCACTTCTCTCACCTCCTGAGCATCTTCCACTCTCTCTGGCAAAAAAACTGGCCTCCTTCATCTCACATAAAAATTCTCACTCTCACCTTAAATCAACGCAACCTAGTATTTGAGATTTCAACATTGGAAGAAGGATTCCAACTATCCACACGATCCATGCCTCTCCTAATGCTCTATATCTGTATCAGATCACCCCTCAGCCGCCGATACTCGCACAAAACAATCCAACTGTGTCTATACTCCTTACAGTAAACACATTCTCATCCAGACAACATTCTGGTAACCCTCTATTGCACGGTCCCCAAAGCATCCACATCATTCCTGTAGTGTGTCGATGAGACCAACACACAACATACCAAACATGGCCGAATGAAGTTTTATTCAGTCACAACATGACATGCAAACGTCTGTACTCAGTACTGTGACCAATGAAAGGAAGCATGCCATATTCCTCCTTTACCACCACATCCTGCTGTGTTGTTATTTTCAGGAAGCTACGGATTTGCATCCAAGGTCGCCTGTTTTATCAATGTTTTCAATTAGTCAATTGGTGTAATTCTCTCTTCCATTTGACTTCATAAGTGCATCACCTCACACTTGTCCCGATGAAATTCGATTTGCCCCTTCTCTGCCCAGCGTTCCAGCTGATCGACACACTGCTGCGACTTTTAACACTCTTCCTCACTATCCACAACTATCCCTAATCATTACATGCCTTTCCAAATGTCGTCTGCAAAATTACCACTCCAACTGCTGACCTTTTCATCTGAATCACAGATATAAATTACAAACAGATATCGCAGCACTGATCCTTGTGAAACATCATTGGCCACAGACGTCCAATCAGAAACTCACCACTGCACATGCCTCTTCCTACTATCACCAAGAAAATATTGTATCCAACTTACCAACGACCATGGATTCCATGGATTGTGATTTGATCTTCCAGATTTCCCTTGCTATTTGAAAGTTGTCCATTCAACATTACTCTAAATTTTGATTCCCAGATTAAATTGGCTGTCTCACTAATGCACTG
>NW_025200038.1:0-1417 GCF_004010195.1 Chiloscyllium plagiosum | reverse complement strand
ACACAGACCTGGAGGTTACCAGATCCACGGAGAGTGCTTTCTACCAGAGCACCACCAGGTCAGCATCAGGCACACAGATAGAACGGAAAAATAGATTCACATTGGAATTCACATCTCCCAGCCTGGGAATTTGAAGCTGTGCTCACCCATTCCGGTAAAGATCTATAGAAACAGGACATCAGAACCAGAAGACTGGATGTTGGCTATCGTGTTGCTATTATTTAAGGAAGGCAGTAAAGAAAATCCAGGAAACTATAGACTGTTGAGCCTGACATCGGTGGGCAAGTTGTTGGAGGGAATCGTAAGGGACAGGATGTACATGTATTTGGAAAGGCAAGGACTTTGTGAGTTGGAAATTGCTTTGTGAGTTGGAAATCATGTCTCACAAACTTGATTGAGATTTTTGAAGAAGGAACATAGAGGATTGATGAGGGCAGATCTATATGGACTTCAGTAAGGTGTTCAACAAGATTCCCCATGGGAGATTGGTTAGCAAGGTTAGATCTCACGGAATACAGGGAGAACTAGCCAATTGGTACAGAACTGGCTCAAAGGTAGAAGATAGAGTGTGGTGGGGGAGGGTTTGTTTTCAAACTGGAGGCCTGTGACCAGTGGAGTGACAGAAGGATCGGTGCTGTGTCCAATACTTTGCATTATTTACATAAATAATTTGGATGTGAGCATAAGAGGTATTGTTGTAAGTGTTCAGTTGACAACAAAATTGGAGGTGTAATGGTCAGTGAAACAGGTTACTTCAGATTGCAATGGGATCTTGATCAGATGGACCAATGGGCTGAGAAGTGGCAGATGGAGATTAATTCAGATAAATGCGAGGTGCTGCATTTCGCAAAAGCAAATCTTTGCTGGACTTATATACTTAATGGTAAGGTCTGACGAAGTGTTGCTGAACATAGGGAAAATGGAATGCAGGTTCATAGCTCCTTGAAAGCAGAGTCGCGGGTAGGTAGGATAGTGAAGAAGGTGTTTGGTATGCTTTCTTTTATTGGTCTGAGTATTGAGTACAGGAGTTGGGAGGTCATGTTGTGGCTGTACAGGACATTGGTTCGGTCACTTTTGGAATATTGTGCCCAATTCTGGTCTCCTACCTATCGGAAAGATGTTGTGAAACTTGAAAGCGTTCAGAAAATATTTGCAAGGATTTTGCCAGGATTGGAGGGTTTGAGAGGTTGAATACGCTGGGGCTGTTTTTCCCGGAGCCTCGAAGGCTGAGGGGTGACCTAATAGAGGTTTATAAAATCATGAGGGGCATTGAGAGGGTAAAGAGACAAAGTCTTTATCCTTGGGTGTGGCAGTCCAGAACTGGAGGGCTAAGGTTTATGGTTAGAGGGGAAAGATATAAAAGAGACTTAACGAGCTTTTTTTTCCCCCGCAGAGGGTGCTACGTGTATGGAATGAG
>NW_025200037.1:5492-6295 GCF_004010195.1 Chiloscyllium plagiosum | reverse complement strand
CTCAGCCGCCAGTTCCAATTTAAGGTTTTATCATTGTTAAAAGGGACAGGATTCTCATGTTGTTGAGAAAATCTCCACAAGTTCCATTGTGGCTGTGAATTTGAGCAGCTTACTCTCTGGGCTATTAATTCCAGTTGTTTTTTTTCTGTCAATGTGAATGTGGAAAAGGGAATAAAGATGAAAATTCAGTCTTTGTCTCTGTGTGCTTTGAAAATAGACGACCTCCCCCTCCCCCTATTGATTGGTTGCATTTCAGTAGGTCATTGTCACAATTGGTTGCTTGGCCTGTCCATCAATTATAATCATCAATCCTTTTCAAATAATCCCTTTGATCAGGAATTTATGTAGGTTATAAGATTCCAATATGAACATGATTTGGAGATGCCGGTGTTGGACTGGGGTGTACAAAGTTAAAAATCACACAACACCAGGTTATAGTGCAACAGGTTTAATTGGATGCACACTTGCTTTGGGAGCGACGCTCCTTCATCACGTGAAAAGAACAAAAACTGAAAGCTGTTAGGACTTAATAAGTACAATCTGACACATTCCCTCTTCAGTCAGTTGGTCCAGGCCCAGCTGAAGGGATTGCACTGTGCAATCCCTGCTGCATGTTGGGTAGCCCCTGAAAAAATCTCGACCATTCACAGAAATTGTCAGCTGTGTCTCTCTGAGTGAGTGTTTAACTTAATGCTGCCTGCAAGTGTCTCACTGAGTGTGGGTATGTTACTCAGAGAGACACCTACAGGTAGCACTGAGTAACACACGCACATTCAGAGAGATCTATCCGCAGCATGGAGTGT
>NW_025200037.1:2290-3930 GCF_004010195.1 Chiloscyllium plagiosum | reverse complement strand
TATTTACTATCCCCCCACAACCTCGAACTCTCTGAGGCCAAAAGATCCATCCTCAGAAAGGGCTCACAGTCATTCCCGCCCGACGCCACCTCAACGAATACCACAACCACCACGACGCGGAGCTCTTCTTCCACCGCCTCTACCTCCATGTCTTCTTCTTTAACAAAAACTCCCAACATCCTTCTGAGGACCCCTTCTCCCACCTCCAACCTTCCTCCTCCACTTGGTCACACCCTCCAGCTGTGTACACTTCCTAGACCTCTTCATTGCTGACTGCTGATGTGACATCAGGTGCCTCAATTTCTCCCCTCACCCTCTCCAGCCACACCCTCCACCAAACATGCAGCACTCCACTCTCTCCGCTCCAACCCCTGGTTCACCATCAAACCTGCTGACAAAGGTGGGGCAGTGGTAGTCTGGAAGACTCACTGCTATGTCGCAGAGGCCAAGTGCCAACTCTCCAACACCACATCCTACTTCCCACTTGCCCATGACCCCGCCACGACCCATCAGGCCAAAATCACTCGCACTGTCAGTGCCCCCATTGCCTCCAGTGATCTCTCCTCCACTGCCTCTAATCTCAGTCCCCCAGCCCTGCAATGCCCAGTTTGTCTGCTCCCCAAGATCCACAAGCCCATATACCCTGGGTAACCCAACATCTCAGCATGCTCCTGCCCCACTGAACTCATTCATTCCTACCTCAACTCCATCCTCTCCTCCTTGGTTCAGACACTTCCCACCGACATCCGTAACACCAACAATGCCCTCCATCTCTTCAGTAACCTCCAGATCCCCAGCCCTAAGTGCTTTACCTTCACTATGGGTGTGCAGTCCTTTTTCTGTCCATACCCAATATGGATGGCCTCCAGCCCTCTGCTTCTTCCTCTCCAACAGACCCATTCAGTCTCCTCCACCAATACCCTCCTCCGCCTTGCTGAACTGGTCCTCACCCTCCACTACTTTTCCTTTAACTCCCCCCAATTCCTCTAAATCCCGGGGGTGGCTATGAGTACCTGGATGGGCCCCAGCTACCCCGCCCCTTTATTGGCTATGTTGAACAGTCCCTCTTTAGTGCCTACACAGGCACTGTATCCCAGCTCTTCTGCCATTACGCTGATGACTGCATCGGTGCAGCATCCTGCACCCAGACTGAACTGGAGCAGTTCATCGAATTCACCCACAACTTCCACCTTGGCCTCAAATTCACTTGGTCCACATTGGACACCTCCCTCCCCATTAATGACCTCTCCATTCCCATCTCCGGTGACAATCTTCAGACTGACATTTACTTAGACTCCCATAACTAACTGGAGTAAACCTCCTCCCACTCAGTATCCTGCAAGAACTCCATCCCATTCTCCCAATTCCTCTGCCTCTGCCCCAACTGCTCGGATAAGGAGACATTCCACTGATCACAGATGTCCACCTATTATGAACAATGTGCTATTCCTCCTTCTGTCATGCACTGCACCACCTCCATTTCCCATTCCACTGCTCTAAACCCCTCCAAACGTAATAAAGGCAGAGCCCCCTTGTCCTCACCTACCACCCCACCAATCTCCGCATCCACCACATCATCCTTAAATACTTCCACCAACTCCAGCTAGACCACACCACCAAGAACATCTTCCTCTCCCCAC
>NW_025200037.1:0-2053 GCF_004010195.1 Chiloscyllium plagiosum | reverse complement strand
AGTTTGCCAATTTCAAATAACCACCCTTCCCATCCCCAGACTCCCTTCCCAACTCCTCGCCCTCCCTTCCACTCCTCCCTGCCACCAAACAGATTCATTCCTCCCATTAACCAACCAGGTAGTACCATCTACCTGTCATCACTGATCCCCACTTCATCATCCTGTCCCAGTCACCCCCTTTATCGGCAGCTCCCCCAACACCCAACCCCATTCCTGAAGAAGAGTTACACCCAAAACGTCAACTTCTTCAACACCTGATGCTGCCTAATTTGCTGTATTTTTCCAATCTCCTGCCTATCATTGAATGGAACCAGCAGGAAGGGATTAGACAATCAAGTGTCAGGGCCATGAATAAATGGGAATGGTGCATGCTACAGACAGATGCATTGAAACGGTCAATCAAAGAGAAGACCAAACTGGAAATGAAACACTAATACACAGTGAACGGAATTTAATATCAGAAAGTGTGAGACCATGCACTTGCGTCAGAATAATCTAAAGGCCGACTATTAGTTAAATAGTGAGAGATTCCAACAAAGTGCAGTACAGAGTGATCTGGGTAGTATTGTGCATGGGACACAGAAAGTTAGTGCAGGTACAGCAAGTAATTGAGAAGGTGAATGGAACTTTCACCTTTATTGGTGGGAGTTGGAATTTAAAAGTAGAGAAGTCTTGATAAAACTGTACAGGGTGTTAGTGAGCCTGCATGTGGCGTATTGTGTGCAATTCTGGTCCCTGTATTTAAGAAAGGATGGATAGCTATTGGAGGCTTCCTCCTGCTTCTATTTCCCATGTCCTTCTGTGCCCCAATATCCTTCTCTCACATCAGAGCTGATTGGAGCCTGCCTGCAGTAGCAGCCTCCAGTCTCTGGGTGGTGCTGCCAAATGATCTGCCTTGCCCAGGCTGTCACAGTTCCCACATTACAACAATGTCTGGACTTCAGAAGTATTCCATTGGCTGGAAAACATTTTCAAACATCCGAAGTTCAAGGAACGTATAACACATATATAATTCTCCTTCCTTTTATATTTTATCTCCATGTCTTCCCAGCTGTTGCCTGACAACATTACACACTGGTGTAAAATCTAGAATGAACCATGAAAATCTGGGAGAACTTAATCTATGACAACACTGGGATTAATGACCACCTCCTCAGTGGGCTTTGAGGATGAAGGTCAATAGCTGTCTCATGGGCCTTGAGCTAAATTGTCTCCAGCCAGTCAGTGTTTTTGTCTGGTCCAGACAGTACTGACCAACCTTAGACCCTGTGATCTGATTGAGATGAAGGGTTAGCTGTGCTGGGCTTTCACACATGGCTCACATACAGAGTGAAGCAGGGATTATCCATTTCCCAAAGTAAATGGAACAAAAAAACTGGGTGAGTATGACAACCCCATCCTCTCCCCAAGACAATGGGACAGAAACAGTAATATTCTCAGACAGAAAGGTTGGTAAAAATGGTACCCCGCAGAGAGAGGGGGGAACGGGAAACGTGACACTCCCCAGAGACAGGCAAACAGTAACTGTCTGTTCCCCACTTTCTTGTTGTGACATATGTCCTTGGGAAATGGATTTCATTTATATTTTCTCAATAACAAGGATTCTAATTCCATATTTCGTGTGGCAGCAGATCCACTGAAGGTCATGCTTTCATTTGGAGGTTGCCCAGGTTTCTGTACAGGCTGATACAGCATGATCTACCAGTGCTGCTCCTATTGGGCTAAACCATCACACATGAGGGAATCTGATGGGCACTTTCTCTTTCTGCTGGCAAAGGGAGAGATTTGCTTTTACTGCAATGGCAGCCAATGAAATTAGTTAGTGGATGTATTTCCAGCTGAGCGGAATGTTCTGTTGTTCATGATGGGATTAACCTCGACAGTTCCCACTTGCCTTTATACCGATAGTGGGACAGGAAGTCACCACGCAGTGGTCTCCTGGCTCACACTGAGAAACCAAGTTGATGGTATAACTGCAGAGAGCAAGACAATGGCTTGGGTTGTGGGATATGGAGGGTTATGTAAATTCTCAGGATCTCAGAGAACAAACACA
>NW_025200036.1:4852-6293 GCF_004010195.1 Chiloscyllium plagiosum | reverse complement strand
GTATCTCACAGGCAGCACACTCCCTTATCTCACTGGCAGTGCGTTCCCTTCCTTCACTGGCAGCACGCACCCTGTATCTCACAGGCAGCACGCTCCCTTATCTCACAGGCAGCACGTTCCCTTATCTCACTGGCAGCACACTCCCTTATCTCACTGGCAGTGCGTTCCCTTACTTCACTGGCAGCACCCCCCCCCCTTCTCTCGCTGTTCGTGTGCTCCATTATTCAATTGGCAGTGCTTGAGCATGCTGCCCGTGTGATAGTGATGCAGGAGGCCTACGGGTTCGTATGGAAAGGAATTTAAGTGCGTACAATAAAAGTTTATGATTCAATATTCGGATATACCTCTTTGAGAAGGTGAAAAATATGACCTGCTCTTGGGAAATAAGGCAAGGCAGGTGTGTGCGATGTCAGTGAGGGGGAACACTTTTGGGCCAGCAACCATAATTCTATTAGTTTTAAAATAGTGGTGGAAAAGGATAGACCAGGTCTAAAAGTTGAAGTTTTAAATTGGAGAGAGGCTAATTTTGACAGTATTTGGCAAGAACTTTCAAAAGCTGATTGGGAGCAGATAAAGTTCACAGGCAAAGGGATATCTGGAAAAAGGGAAGCCTTCAAAAATGAGATATCAAGAGTCCAGAGACAGTATATTCCTGTTAGGGTGAAAGGAAAGGCTGGTAGGTATAGGGAATGCTGGATGACTAAAGAAATTGAGGGTTTAGTTAAGAAAAAGAAGGAAGCATATGTCAGGTATAGACAGGATAGATTGAGTGAATCCTTAGAAGAGTATAAAGGCATAGGAGTATACCTAAGAGGGAAATCATGAGGGCAAAAAGGGGACATGAGATAACTTTGGCAAATATAGTTATGGAGAATCCAAAGACCTTTTACAAATACATTAAGGACAAAAGGATAACTGGGTAGAGAACAGGGCTCCTCAAAGATCAGCAAGATGGCTTTTATGTGGAGCCGCAGGGGAATGGGGGAGATACATACGAGTATTTTGCATCCACATTTACTGTGGAAAAGGACATGAAAGATATAAAATTTAGGGAAATAGATGGTGACATCTTGAAAAATGTCCTTATTACAGAGGAGGAAGTGCTGGATGTCTTGAATTGCATAAAAATGGATAAATCTCCAGGATCTGATCAGGTGTACCATAGAACCCTGTGGGAAGCTAGAGAAGTGATTGCTGGGCCTCTTGCTGGGATATTTATATCATCGATAGTCACAGGTGAGGTGCCGGAAGGTACCTGTGAACTTTATCTGCTCCCAATCAACTTTGGAGGTTGGCAAACGTGGTGCCACTGTTTAAGAAGGGTGGTAAGGACAAGCCAGGGAACTATAGACCAGTGAGCCTGACGTCGGTGGTGGACAAGTTGTTGGAGGGAATCCTGAGGAACAGGATGTACATGTATTTGGAAAGGCAAGGACTGATT
>NW_025200036.1:0-4189 GCF_004010195.1 Chiloscyllium plagiosum | reverse complement strand
AGGCTGACCTAATAGAGGTTTATAAAATCATGAGGGGCATAGATAGGGTAAATAGACAAAGTCTCTTCCTTGGGGCGGGGAGTCCAGAACTAGAGGGCATAGGTTTAGGGTGAGAGGGGAAAACTATGAAAGTGATCAAAGGGGCAACGTTTTCATTGAGAGGATGGTGCATGTATGGAATGAGCTGCCAGAGGAAGTGGTGGAGGCTGGTACAATGACAACATTTAAAAGGCATCTGGATGGATATATGATTAGGAAGGGTTTGGAAGCATATAGGCTGGGTGCTGGCAGGTGGGACTAGATTATGTTGGGATATCTGGTCGGCATGGACAAATTGGACAGAAGGATCTGTGTCCATGCTGTACATGTCTATGACTCCAGGACTGTATGTGGGAAAGTGCTGCCAGTGAGATAAGGGCGTGTGCTGCCAGTGAGATACAGGGAAGGTGCTGCCAGCGAGGTAAGGGAGGATGCTGCCAGTGAGTCGAGAGTGTAGTGCCTGTGAGATATGGGAGACTGCGGACTGTGAGATCAGGGAGGGTGCTGCCAGTGAGAGAATTGAGTGCACTCCCAGTAAGGTGCCAGATATACAATGAAATGATTTGTATTTATTGAGAATTTGCTCCATCTCTGCTGTTTGCTTTTTTAGGTATCTCCACCAGTTGTCCACAAAATGCTCAACTCAATCCACAAAATCAGCATTGTTATTGGATAAGTGAAGACCAGACGTCGTGGTATGATGCCCGCCAGGCCTGCCAACAAGTGCCCACTGCTGATTTAGCTATTATCAACAGTGTGGATGTTTTGAATTTTGTCCAGCAGCATTTTTCAGCGTGAGTTCAATGGTTTTGATTTAACTTAAACAGGAAATCTCTTTGACACCTCCAAAAGAACTCCTTGCGCTGTGCTGTCTAATGTTGACAATGTCAGTTAGGGATTGGATTGAGGCAATCTGCACTGTCAGTGCTGCCCCATTCCCCATTCCCCATTCCCCACTGACAGTGCTGCCCCAGTCTGTTCCCTGCCCATTTATGTATCTGTCTAGATACATCTTAAGTGATGCTATCATGCCCCTTTCTACACCTCCGCTGGCAATGCGTTCCAGGCCCCCGCCACCCTCTGAGTAAGAACTTTCCACGCATATCTCCCTGAAACTTTTCCCCTCTAACCTTGAACTCATGACCCCTAGTAATTGTCTCCCCCCCCACCGGTCTGGGGAGAAAAGCTTCCACTCTGACCCATTCAAAATCGTAAGAGGTATAGACAATCAGGTCTCCTCTCAACCTGTGTCTTTTTAATGAAAATAATCATAATCTACTCAACCTCTCTTCATAGCTAGTGCCCTATATACCACACAAAATCCTGGTGTACCTCCTCTGCACCCTGTCCAAAGCACAGGGTGGTAACGTGGTGACTAAAACAGTACACAGTTTGGAACTTTAACTTTTAGATCCTTTTTTTTCCATTACTATTATAAAACTAATAGAATTATGGTCGCTGGCTCCAAAGTGCTCCCTCACTGACACCTCATCACCTGCCCTGCCTTATTTCCCAAGAGTAGGTCAAGTGTTGTACCTGCTCTGGTAGGGACATCCACATACTGAATCAGAAAATGTTCTTGTACATACTTAACAAATTCCTCTCCATCTAAACCCTTAACACTACTATGGCAGTCCCAGTCTATGTTTGGAAAGTTAAAACACCTTACCAAACCACCTTTAATTCTTAAAATAACTGAGATCTTACTAATTTGGTTCTCAACTTCCCACTGTCCGTTGCCATTGGTAAGATTTTTTGGAGTCCATTGTGAAGGATGAGATTTCTGAATGCATGGAGGTGCACGGTAAAATAGGGCAAAGTCAGCATGGTTTCATCAATGGGAGGTCATGCCTGACAGATCTGTTAGAATTCTTTGAGGAGGTAATGAGCAAGTTAGACCAAGGAGAAACAATGGATATTACCTACCCGGACTACCAGAAGGCCTTTGATAAGATGCCACACAGAAGGCTGCTGAGTAAGATAAAGGCCCATGGTATTAAAGGCAAGGTCCCAGCATAGATAGAAGCCTGGCTGTCTGGCAAAAAGCAGAGAGTGGGGATAAAACAGTCCTCCTCAGGATGGAGGTTGGTGACTAGTGGCGTTCTACGTGGGTCAGTATTGGGACCACAACTTTTCACTTTATATATTAATGATCTGGATAAAGGAGCGGAGGGCATTCTGATTAAGTTTGCAGATGATACAAAGATCGGTGGGGCAGGTAATATTAATGAGGCGGGGAGGCTACAGAGAGATTTAGACAGGTTAGGAGAGTGGGCAAAGAAGTGGCAGATGGAGTACAACGTGGGAAAGTGTGAGGTCATGCACTTTGATTGTAAGAATAGAGGCACGGACTGTTTTCTAAATGGAGAGAAAATTCAGAAATCTAAAGTGCAAAGGAACTTGAGAGTCCTAGTTCAGAATTCTCCTCAGATAAACCTGCAGGTAGTTAAGAAGAAAAATATAATGTAGTCATTCATCTCAAGAAGACTAGAATGTAAAAGCAGGATGTACTTCTGAGACTATATAAGGCTCTGGCCAGACCACATTTAGAATTGTGTGAGTGATTTTGGGCCCCATATCTCAGGAAGGATGTACTGGCCCTTGACAGGGTCCAGAGGAAGTTTACGAGAATGATCCCAGGAATGAAACACTTCATATATGAGGATCATTCGAGGACTCGGGGACTATACTTAATGGAGTTTAGAAGGATGGGAGGCATCTGATTGAAACTTACAGCATACTGAACAGCCTAGACAGAGTGAGAGTTGGGAGATGTTTCCATTGGCAAGTCAGACCAAGACCTTAGAGTAAAGGGAAGACCCTTTAGAACAAAGACAAGGTGAAACTTCTGTAGCCAGAGACTAAAGAATCTGTGGAATTCATTGGTACAGAAAGTTGTGGAGGCCAGGACATTGAGTATATTTAAACAGAGATAGATAGATTCTGGATTGCCAAGGGAATCAAAGCTTATGGGGAGAAAGCAGGAGAATAGGGTTGAGAAACATATGACCAAATGCAGACCCATTATTAAGGTCTTAAGGTCACAGTCTCTCAGTCCCCAGTCCTCATACAAAGCCACATCCCAGTTCTGGATTCTCAGGGAGAACCAATTACCATTTCCTGAATCCTCAGACAGCACCATCATCCACTCCCTTGTTCCTCGGGCAGTGCCATCACCCGCTACCCTGTTCCTCAGCCAGCGCCGTCACCCGCTCCCTTGTTCCTCAGGCAGCACCATCATCTGCTCCCCTGTTCCTCAGGCAGCACCATCACCCGCTCCCCTGTACCTCAGGCAGCGCCATCATCTGCTCCCCTGTTCCTCAGGCAGCACCATCACCCGCTCCCCTGTACCTCGGGCAGTGCCATCACCCGCTCCCCTGTTCCTCAGGCAGCGGCATCATTTGCTCCCCTGTTCCTCAGGCAGCGCCATCACCCGCTCCCCTGTTCCTCGGGCAGCGCCATCATCTGCTCCCCTGTTCCTCGGGGAGCGCCAGCACCCGCTCCCCTATTCCTCAGGCAGCGCCATCATCTGCTCCCCTGTTCCTCGGGGAGCGCCATCACCTGCTCCCCTATTCCTCAGGCAGCGCCATCATCTGCTCCCCTGTTCCTCAGGCAGTGCCATCACCTGCTCCCCAGTTCCTCAGGCAGCATCGTCTCCCAGTCCCCGGTTCCTCAGGCAGCACCGTCTCCCAGTCCCCCGGTTCCACAGGCAGCATCGTCTCCCGGTCCCCGGTTCCTCAGGCAGCACCGTCTCCCAGTCCCTGGTTCCTCAGGCAGCATCGTCTCCCTGTCCCCGGTTTCTCAGGCAGCGCCGTCACCCGCTCCCCTGTTCCTCAGGCAGCGCCGTCACCCGGTCCCCTGTTCCTCAGGCAGCGCCGTCTCCCAGTTCCCGGTTCCTCAGGCAGCATCGTCTCCCGGTCCCCTAGTCCTCGGGCAGCGCCGTCACCCGCTCCCCTGTTCCTCAGGCAGCACCATCTCCCGGTCCCCGGTTCCTAAGGCAGCATTGTCTCCCAGTCCCCGGTTCCTCAGGCAGCACCATCTCCCAGTCCCCGGTTCCTCAGGCAGCATCGTCTCCTGGTCCCCGGTTCCTCAGGCAGCACCGTCTCCCAGTCCCCGGTTCATCAGGCAGCACAGTCACCTGCTCCCCTGT
>NW_025200035.1:0-6293 GCF_004010195.1 Chiloscyllium plagiosum | reverse complement strand
TCTGAATTTGTGAAGAGTTGTTGTTCATTGCTTTCTGTTCGAGATCAGATTTTTTTAGATAATGGAATTTAGGAGTTCTTTGCCACACATGTTTTAACAAGTTACGAGGCGTGGTGAGCTTTTTGGGAGTTTGGCTTAATTTACAGAGGGGTTCGACATCGACGTACTAACAGTTTGGGGCTTGTCGTTCGGGGTTTAGGCAAATGCGAACGGATTACCGGAAAAAATGGTCCTAGCTGATTCCAACATTTGGCAATTGGGTTCTTGGATCTTTATATAAAACGTAGGTGAGAAAATGTGATTAATTGTGATTTCTTGTGGTTGGTTCAATTAAAAACAAGATAAATTTTTCTTAACGCTGCTAAAGACGTTCTGGGGTTTGAAAGTGATTTCTAAATTTGCCAAGAAAGTTTCGAAAGACAGAAGAAGGGCATACTTTTAGAATTAACAAATACGTTAGAATTATGTTGAACCAGGGACAAAAGTAAATCAGAAATTGTGATGGAGATTTTCAAAAACTGAGGTGAATGAGATAACCAGACAAGTTCAGTGGAGTCAGATAAAAATAAATTGCAAATGTGACAACGGGAGTTCGAAGTTAAAGATAGAGACAGAAAGAGAGAGAGGAGAGAGACGGGAAAAAGAAAGAGAGAATTTGAACTTCTGAAGTTGTAAATTATTCAGGAAAGTCAAAGTAACAGGATGGAGATGAAGGGAGACAGCCGTGATATGTGCAGATATGTTAACATTTTGCCCCATATGGAGGACAAAAATGTCAAATGCTTTTTATTTCATTTGAAATATTGGCTAGGCAGATGGAGTTGCTCGTTACTTGTGTGTAAGGTTAGTACAGACTAAGCTAGAAGGCAGAACTCGTCAGGTATGCGCAGTGTTGTCAGATCAGGGATCAGAAGATTATGCAGATGTGAAACAGACTATTTCGAGTGCTTCCGAATTGGCACCAGAAGGATACAGATAGCGGCTCCGAAACATAAAGATGGAACCAGGTCAGACTTAAATTGATTTTCAATGAATTAAACATATTAAGTTTGATCGATGGTCGTGGGCTTTTAAAAGAGGCAAGTCGTATGAGGCTATTAAAGAGATTATTCTGTTGATAGAGTTTAAAAGTTCTCCTTTAGATATGATAAGATTTCATGTGAATGAACAGAAAGTTATGAAGTGAGGAGAGTTGCAGAAATGGCAGGTAAAAAGGCATTTATGAAATTTAGCTTCTGGCATGATTTTCCTCTCCTGAGGGACAGAAATTGAGAGTAGGAGGATCTTACTCAACAAAGCAAAGTGAACATCACACTAAAAATGTTTTACCAAAAGAGTGTTAAAAGGAGGTGCAAGCCCTCAGGTATTTTCACTACAATTGAGTTGAGCACATAAAATTACAGAGTCAGTGGTTTAAGATGAACACTGGGAGAAGTGCTTTTACTGTCGTAATTTGTGACAGACAATGTAGTGGCATTAAGGCAAGTAGTAAAGGAAACCACAAGAAAAGTCGAAGAGCTGCAGTGGAGTGCACAGCCTGGGCAGGGGTTGGGTATGCAAAGTATACGCAGAAAGAGGAGAGGGAGAAAGTCAACAAGTTATAGTTTGCGAGATATGGGATTTGCTCAGTCTCGAAAAGTGTGGCGCTCGAAAAGCACAACAGATCAGATAGAATCCAATCGATATGTCAGGCATAAGCCATTCATCAGCAATGTGGTGGGGGTGACAAGTGTCTGAAAGATAAATAGAAGAGAAAGAAGTTGTGCTGGCGCAAACAGCACTGGGAAGACGACAGGAAGATGAAAGTGGGAGTGATAGTGATAGTTCTGAGGGGAGGCTGGAGTGGATAGATGGGAAGGAAGGTGGACAGTTCGGACATATCAAGATGGCGGTACTAATTTGGAGAATTGGATCTGGAATGAAGTGAATTTGCCTGACTCTCTGATTTTCTGTGACTCTGTGATTATCTGTCACTGTCTGTGACACTCATAGAGCCAGAGAGTCATAGAGATGTACAGCACGGAAACAAATCCATTGGTTCATCTTGTCCATGCCAACCAGACATCCCAACTCAATCTAGTCCGACCTACCAGCACCTGGCCGGCATCCAAATGCCTTTTAAATGTTGCAGTTTTACTGGCCTCCACCACTTCGTCTGGCAGGTCATTCCATACACGTACCACCCTCTGAGTGAAAAGGTTGCCTCCTAGGTCACTTTTGTATCTTTCCCCTCTCACTCTAAACCTATGCCCTCTAGTTCAGGACTCGCTCACCGACAGGGAAAAGACTTTGTCTAATTACACTATCTGTGCCCCTCATGATTTTATAAACATCTATAAGGTCACATCACACCTCTGACGCTCCTGGGAAAACAACCCGATTGTATTCAACCTTTCCCTGTTGCACAAATCCTCTAATCCTGGCCACATCATTGTAAATCGTTTCTGAGCTCTTTCAGGTGTCACAACGTGCTTCCAATAGGAAGGAGACCACAATTGCACGCATTAACCTCCATTTGCCACTTCTCAGCCATTGGCCCATTTGATCAAGATCCCGTTGTAATCTGAGGTAACCTTCTTCGCTATCCACCACACATCCAATTTTGTTGTCATTAGCAAACTTACGAACTATATCTCTTATGCTCACATCCAAATCATTTACATAAATGTTGAAAAATAGTGGGCCCAGCACCATTGCTTGTGGCACTCCACTGGTCACAGGCCTCCAGGGTAATATTATCCTAAGATGGAAATAGAGACCACAGCAGGTTAGTGCAGATCGGAAATTGGAAATGCGCCAGACTATGACGCAGTAGCACATAGACAGGATCTGTTATGAGGTGCATATAAACTACCTATAGGAGGTTAAAAATCACACAACACCAAGTTATAGTCCAAAAGGTTTAATTGGAAGCATACTAGCTTTTGCAGCGACGCTCCTTCATCAGGTGATTGTCGCTCAGAACCTGTTGGACTATAACCTGGTGTTGTGTTGATTTTTAACTTTGAACACCCCAGTCCAACACCGGCATCTCCGAATCATACCTGTAGGAGGTCACTTAGGTGCACGGAAGACTCAGGCTAGGGTGCAAATGCATATCTTGTAACCTAGAATGCATAAGGGATGTTTGTTTTGTCCGTATCTGCCATACATGCCCAATAGTCGGTACGCCACAGGCAGTAATAAAACGAGCAACTTTATTGCCGACTCCTAAATTTAAAAAACATTCCACACAGGTTATGATTAATTGTGTTGGTCCCCTTCTTAAATGAGAGTGCGAACAAGTATTTGCTAACCATAGTAGAGTTTCTGCAAGATTTCCAGACGCAATTCCATTGCGGAGTGTTAAAGCAGAAAGGGTGGTGGAGGATTTGGTAGCTTTCTTTACTCAGTATTGGCTCCCAAGAGAGATTGAATCAGACCAAGAGTCTCATTTTATCCCTCGGTTGTTTAGGGAAATCATGGATCACTTCGGCATACAGCACGTTAAATCAAGTGTTTGCCATCCTGAATCTCAGGGATCCTTGGAAAGTTGGCATCAGACGGTGAAGACCATGTGAAAAACGTACTGTCACGATTGCCAGAATGATTGCGATAAAGGTGTCCCATTTATATTGCTTACCATTAGAGATGCCCCAAATTAGTCGACTCCGTTAAATCTCTTTGAGTTAATTTTCGGACATGAAGTGAGAGGTCTTTAAAAAGTACTGAAAAGAAATTGACAGAACCGAAATTGGAGATCTCATATTTGGGTTATGTGTATGAGGTGAGGGAGAGATTAAATATGGTAGGTGACTTATCTAAACAGCACCCGAAGAGGGCACAGCAAGCAGCAAATAAAAACTCTGAAATTTGGATGTTTTCATGTGTGGATGACAGATTAGTTTTGCTACCATTAGGAGTAAATCCCTTCAAAACCAGGTATAGTGACATCTTACAAACTGAGAAAAAATGAGTTTGGTAAACAATCTGGTAAAAATCCCGGATATTAATATCAACGGTATTCAGGATGTCATGTGAATATCTTCAAACCATTTTATAACAGAGAAATGTACACGGAGAAACAGGTGTGACTTGCCGCCCCTCAGAGTGAGGAATCAAATCCAGATGTCATCCAGTTTGATGTGTCTCAAAATATTGAAATAACAAGGAAGTCTTTGAGGAGTGGCATCGGATAGTGAGCTATCTGTCGCAGGAACAAAGAACCCAGTTGCTTATTTGTTGCAGCAGTATGAGGGCATATGCAGAAACAAGATGGGAGGACTAACACTTTTGTGCATGAAGTGGAATAAGGGAATGCTGTTGTGATAAATTAAACACCCCTACAGGCTGAATCCTCTCAAAGCCACAAAGGTCCGGAAGGAATTGGATGTGACTTTCAGCCAAGACATCATCGAACCGAGTCAGAGCAAGTGGAGTTCGTTCTTTGTGTTAGTTGATAAATCTCGTGGGACTCAACGGTATTGTGTGGACTATCAGAAGGTCAACATTGTCACAATATCGGACCGGGATCCAATACCAAGATTGGAGGATAGCATACATAAATTATGACAAGCCACACACATCACGATGTTGGAGTTACTGTGTGGTTACAGGTAGGCACCTCTATGAAACAAAAACGTCCTGGCAACATCACATGGAAAGTATGGCAGAGCTCGTTGAGCGATTAAAAAAAAAGCAAAGCTGGAAATAAACCTAAGGAAAACAGGATTTACGAAGACAGTGATGACGTCATGGGACATTACATTGGGCATTGAAGGTTGATACCATAGAAAACAAAGACGAAGGCCATTGAACATTTTCCCCGACCATCTACGAAGAAATTGGTGCTGCAATTTTTGGGTCTGAGTGGATTATGTCTCAAGTTTGTTTCCAACTTCAGCAGTGTAGTGACACCACTGGTGGATTCACTAAAGAAGAACACAAACATTTGAAGGACAAAATATTGCCAGGAGGTGGTTGAAGCAGTATTAACAACTGCTCCATATTTAGCTATACAAAATATTTAGAAACCCTTCAAATTTGCGACTGATGCTAGCGATATAGTGATTGAAGATTTTTTTTGCAGGGAGATGATGATGGAATTGAAGGGCTAACTGGTTAGTTGTCAAAAACGAAACTCGTTGTACACCGGAAAAAACTAACTTCATTATTGAATAAGCATTATTGAGTTTGGTACTGGATTGACAACACTTTTGTGTTTAGGTGACATACAAATTGTCCGAGACAGTTGTGGGCGGGACGGTGGCACAGTGGTTAGCTCTGCTGCCTCACAGCGCCAGAGACCCGGGTTCAATTCCCGACTCAGGCGACTGACTGCGTGGAGTTTGCACATTCTCCCCGTGTCTGCGTGGGTTTCCTCCGGGTGCTCCGGTTTCCTCCCACAGTCCAAAGATGTGCAGGTCAGATGAATTGGCCATGCTAAATTGCCCGTAGTGGTAGGTTAAAGGGGTAAATGTAGGGGTATGGGTGGGTTGCGCTTCGGCGGGTCGGTGTGGACTTGTTGGGCCGAAGGGCCTGTTTCCACACTGTAAGTAATCTAATCTAACGTTAATTCACTCAAGTACTTCGAACTCAAGTACTTACTAAAATGTAAGACTATTTCATTGTAGTCTTATGCTACAGTATTTTAATTTTAAAAACGTACATGTTGCGGCTCGAAATATGTGATAACAAATGTGTTATTGCGGATTTAAAGGAAAATGTATAGATAAACTTTGAATTCTTCCAATGTTATGTATGTGTACAGAATCAATGTATAACTTTGATTATTTCATAATAATGGGATGAAGATTTAAAGGAAAAATATGAACCCATCTTTTCGTTCTGATGTATTTTTTTCTTAAGGGGTGAGGTGTTATCAAGTCAAAGAAACGTCTGGTCATTTTAAGATGGAAACTGCATTACTGAATTTAAAGTACAGGTCCAGCTGCTAGCGGGCGGCACGGTGGCTCAGTGGTTAGCAATGCTGCCTCACCGCACCAGGGCCTCAGCTTCAATTCTAGTCTTGGGCGACTGTCTGTATGGAGTTTGCAAATTCTCCCAGTATCAGCGTCGGTTTGCTCCGGGTACTCCGGTTTCCTCCCACATTCCAAACATGTGCAAGTTAAGTGCAATGTGCAATGCTAAATTGTCCATAGCTGTTAGGTGCATTAGTTGGGGTGGGTTACTCTTCGGAGGTCGGCGTGGACTTGTTGGGCGGAAGGGCCTGTTTCCACACTGAAGGGAATCTAATCTAAAGGACAGACTGTTCCAAATGAAACAAGTGGCTGTTAAATGGGTACCTGGGGTTT
>NW_025200034.1:0-6293 GCF_004010195.1 Chiloscyllium plagiosum | reverse complement strand
TTCCAGGGACACAGGAGTCTGAGTACATAATCTGTTTGGATATTCTAATTCAGTATTGTGAGACATTCAGGGGAGATCTCAAACCAAGGTCAGCATTTGCCTGTTCAGGCTGATGTTGGAAGGCCCTGGATGTCAGGGAGAATACAGCCCAGGCTGTTTCCCTTACGCGACCGTGTGAGATCTTGCTGTGCACTGATTAGCTGCTGGGCTTGACTACATACAGAAAGTTTTATGGCTCAATAACTCGGTTCATAAGGGCGCTATGTGCGTGCAGTTACTTTTTTTTTCTTGGCCTGGCGTGCTATGTGGGAGCTGGAAGTCAGTTTATCTTCACTACAGTTTGTATCTCTGCTACAAATCCCCTCCCACACTAGTTCCCCAATACTGTCCAACACAATCCCACCCTCCACCCTCTACCACCCCCAACTCATTAACCGTAGTCGTGTTTTTGGTCTGCGTTGCTATTTGTCCTAGTTTTCAGGATGGAGGTTGAAGTTGTAGACTGAAGTTGCCTTGAGGCATGTCCGATGTATTGAATGCTTCCATCTAAAGTGGCTTTTCTTCCTCTTGCTTTATTTAACTTACATCACTTTTTAACATGTTAAACTTCCAGAGTGCGTTTTAAATTCTAAAGCACCTCATCCATTTTCTGCGCATGAAAGAAGTAGTTAGCCTGCAGGCTACAATGTAGAATATGTAACCACATGGTTACAGCAGAAACTGCATTGTCCTTCATTTCTTTCCTGGGAACCTTAAGTTTTTAAGGTCCTATTCAAAAGCTACAAAAGAAATGGTGTGCTTAGAAGGAACGACAAGAAAAGCTAACAAAGACATTTTCAAAATCGAGTCCTGCATTTTCTGTCTCAATTAATTTAATCTCAAAGATTTTCTGAGTAAGTGATTTGTAATGAGATAGTTGGCTAATTCAGGATAAGGGGGCATTCATATGACTCTAGACATTAAGAGGCATCTGGATGGGTATATGAATAGGAAGGGTTTGGAGGGATATGGGCTGGGTGCTGGCAGGTGGGACTAGATTGGGTTGGGATATCTGGTCGGCACGGATGGGTTGGACCTAAGGGTCTGTTCCATGCTGTGCATCCCTATCACTCTATGACTCTATTTAAGGTGAGAGGTGGAAAGTTCAGAGGAGCGTGGTAGGTGCCTGAAAATTACTGCCCGGGTTGGTGTTAGAGGCAGATACGATCGGATCATTTAAGAAACTTTGAGATAAGCACATGAATATATAAGGAATGGAGGGATATGGACCAAGGGCAGGCAGAAGGGATTAGATTGATTTGGTGTTACGTTTAGCGCAACATTGTGGGTTGTACTGTTCTATGTTCTATACGATTGTGGGGGAAGCGAGGAGTACTCTTTTTGTTACAGCACCTGTTATTGTAGGTCGATATTTGGGACAGAGACATTGTTAAAGATAGGTGAAGATTGGAAGCTTTTTGCCTTGTGTTCATCGGGACCGAGATGTAAGAAATCAAACTTTGAATGGGAACACCAATTTCTACACATGAAAAGAGAGTGCTGATTGGTTGGACTGGAGATACAGCTGGACTAATATTGCTTAGCAGAGGATATAGGTAGACTCTGAATGGTCAGGACATTGCTGTGGGATACAAGCAGGGATTGGCAGTATCCATCACCCTTTCCCAAATAAAGAAGTTCACTGAATGGATGAATTTCTTTTACCTACAAAGATCAGGGGCTTGTGTATGAACATGTAACAAGCAAATGGAAAACACCATGAGGCTGACCAATAATCTTCACTTGGTTTGCAGTGTAATGGTTAGCACAATCAGGATTATTTAGTGAGTATCCTACAGCAGACTGGTGGTTGGTAACGCTCAGCTGCGGACTGTCATGTTGTTTGTTACGGTCAGTCAGTCATTGAGAAATACAGCCTACATATCTGGCACCACACCAGCACTGAAACATAATTCAGTTGTGTGGAGCACAGAATATCTCTTCAGCTTGACAGCAACATCTAGTTAGTGGAGAATTCTGCCTGTGGGCTGAGCACAAAGCAGCAGTGTGAGACAGCTACTCTCACTTGTTGTTCAAATATTTGAGGCACTGACCCCTTCCAGAATAATCTGGGTATTGTTCAGAGTAAAACTTGCTGGCCATAGGCCCTTCCATGAGATTGCAGACTCTAAAGTAGATTTCAATCAGGGTGACATTGTTCCACAGAATAGTTTTGATCTGCTGTAACTCAGCAACAAGCTTACACAGGCAGGAGGTACCTAGAGCTCACAAAACGCATTGACTTGATATCTCTATGTTTAAGTTGTTAAGAGTCCGGAATGTTCTGCCGATAAAGAGCAATGGTAACAAATTCAATAAAATTTGCTCAATGGAGAGCTTGCTGAGCTATGCTGAAAGATCAGCAGAGAGTGGGGTTAATTGGGTAACTGTGCTGGTACAGACACAGTGGGCAGAATGGCCAGCCTCCTATAGCAGACTGTGCTATGAATTTTAACCTTTGGATGTTCCATTGGCTCACAGCCTTCCCAGTTTCTCAGTAAAGGTGCTGGAGCTACGTTTAAGGCTGGTGACTTGTTCATATAGAACTGATGAGCTGCAGGCACATCGTTCAGGTTATTGCCAGACACACTGGCACGGGCTTGTGGCCTGGCAGCAAGGCTGGCTGTGGGCATCATAGTCACTCGAAAGGATTCCTGTCTCTGTCTCCTCTTCACACAAACACTCAACACAAATGTACCTTATGATGGCCCTGCAGTTCCATTGCTGGTGAACCCAGTTAAAGGTGCATGGTAAGCAGGTTGCCCTGAAATGCCCAGGGGCTGGGGTCAGAGGGAGGAGCTTATCTATTCATTGAAAGGGCCTGACACAGGAGCTGCTGATTGGTAGCAGGCTCACTCCCTGCCTTCTGACAGTGGAGGCTGGAGATGGGACACTGATCCAGGCAATTCCCTGCCCCTCCTGAACATGATCCAACCCACCCTCACACCCACCAAAATACTTTCGAGGTGTAGGCGCGTTGCATCAAAGCCAACTGCCAATTGGTGCGCAGCAAGATCCCACAAGCAGCAAATGACATATGCAGCTGCATTTCGCTACTGGCTGGGCAATAACTACTGCCCACATTTGATATTGGGGGGTGAGGGTGGGGGAGGTGTCTATCCAGTTTTCACTTGGAATGGTGGGATAGTTTACTGCAACAAACTCACTTTGAGAAAGTTTGCTGCTGCACTATCTCTGGTTTTGACATCCCTTTGGTTTCTTGGCCCACCTTGCACTGTCGATCCTAATGCCCTCAGTGGCCATGAGTCTTTGAGTGAGGGGGGGTGACAGAATGACAACAGTAACACCTATCCAATATTAACATTTCCTGTGTTCTCTGAGTTTATATTCCTGACTCACACACACACACAAAACGGTGCTAGATCAGCACTTGGTAAAGGTGAGCAAGAGAAACCCATGGAGGGTTGTGTAGAGAGGAAGGGGAGCCTGTTATTCTGAGGAATGTCAATGCCATCAAACTCCCCTGTCATCAAGCACAGCCTTCACAGTCAGGAACTTCTCCATCAGATTCAGCAGATGTCAAATATCTGCGGGAGAAGTAAGAGTTTGAGAAAGGATGGCTCCAGATTTCCCTTTGGCAATGCCTGGCTCAAAGCAAAACTGAGGCAGTGATTGGGCCAACTGCCTGTTGGATCTTTAGCATCAATGACGTACCTTCACCTCCTGCTATTCATTTCCATTGCTAAAAACAGATTAAAAATATCTGTGTTTCATTTGTGAGTCATGAGGGATAGCCTTGAGGCAGCTTCCCCATCACTGTCTTCCTCTCAGTTAGAAAGCCCTGTTATAAAATCTCATTGTCCGCATCTCAGCACATCGAGCTCCTTGGCTTAAATTGCACCCAACTGATTTAAAGTAATTGAAACGAGCTAAAAACTCAGCCCTAAATTATGCACACATCCTTAATCCATTGTGCCCAAGTCTGATTTGTTTCTCCTTAACACCAGTGAAATGATGTGTTCACTGTCCTTATTTACATGCTTGAGTCAGCAAATTATAAATTTAATTTATGCCTGATTCCATGGTTTTGTTCTTACGTTTATCCTTCGCTCAGTTACTGGAGTTTTGGTGGAGGGGCCGGAGAGGAAGTCCTGCTGCCTGAGCCACCGAAACCTCTGCAGCTTACCCACCCTCCTGTGGCACACCCTCTGCCCTGAACAATCCTCTCAGTTAGATGCCCTCACTTTGCACTGTACCAGAATTTTTACCCTTCAATCCCTGATTTGATCATCTTTTTGTTATTACAGTTCTCCTCCTCTGAAATGAATGTATAATTCCTGCTGCTCCAAGCAGAGACAGTGGTCTGTGCCACTCAGCATGAGGCAGGGCGAGGGAGCTCAGTCAACCGTGGACTCAACAAGTAAGCGAGAGATGTGAATGACCTCTCAAAGGGCTCCCCAGTTCAAAGGAAGGCCAGAGCGCCTTGAAGAAACTGTGAGAACTACTCCAGATCTTCTCAGAGTCAAAGGTACACACACTGTGGTTTACCTTCCCCACCTGGACTAGCCCAGGGTCCAGATCTCAGTGTGGCCTGATACTGTAAGACCATAAGACCATAAGACATAGGAGCGGAAGTAAGGCCATTCGGCCCATCGAGTCCACTCTACCATTCAATCATGACTGATGGGCATTTCAACTCCACTTACCCGCATTCTCCCCGTAGCCCTTAATTCCTTGTGACATCAAGAATTTATCAATTTCTGCCTTGAAGACATTTAGCATCCCAGCCTCCACTGCACTCCGTGGCAATGAATTCCACAGGCCCACCACTCTCTGGCTGAAGAAATGTCTCCGCATTTCTGTTCTGAATTTACCCCCTCTAATTCTAAGGCTACGTCCACGGGTCCTAGTCTCCTCGCCTAACAGAAATCATTTCTTAGCGTCCACCCTTTAATCTCCGCTGGACACGCTCCAGTGCCAGTATGTCCTTCCTGAGGTGTGGGGACCAAATGGGGCCTAACCAGAGCTTTATAGAGTCTCAGTAGCACAACGGTACTTTTATATTCCAACCCTCTTGAGATAAATGACAACATTGCATTTGCTTTCTTAATCACAAACTCAACCTGCATGTTTACTTTTAGAGAATCCTCGACTAGCACTCCCAGATCGCTCTGTACTTTGGCTTTACGAATTTTCTCACCGTTTAGAAAGTAGTCCATGCTTGTATTCTTTTTTCCAAAGTACAAGTCCTCGCATTTGCTCACATTGAATTCCATCAGCCATTTCCTGGACCACTCTCCCAAACTGTCTAGATCCTTCTGCAGCCTCCCCACTTCCTCAGTACTACCTGCCTGTCCACCTAACTTTGTATCATCGGCAAACTTCGCTAGAATGTCCCCAGTCCCTTCAGCCAGATCATTAATATATAACGTGAACAGCTGCTGCCCCAAAACTGAACCCTGTCATCGGCTGCCATTCCGAAAAAGAACCTTTTATCCCAACTCTCTGCCTTCTGTCAGACAGCCAATCCTCAATCCATACCAATAGCTCACCTCGAACACCATGGGCCCTCACCTTGCTCAGCAGCCTCCCATGTGACACCTTATCAAAGGCCTTTTGGAAGTCTAGGTAGACCACATCCACTGGGTTTCCCTGGTCTAACCTACTTGTCATCTCTTCAAAGAATTCCAACAGGTTTGCCAGGCACGACCTCCCCTTACTAAATCCATGTTGACTTGTTCTAATACTGCAGCCACCCTCTCCCCTCCTCTCTCAAACCTCTGGCTGAACTTTACAGATCATACCTTGATGAGAAAATCAGATCCAATTTGCACATTTAAACTGGCTGCTACTTCCTTCCTTCTGTTGTCTGTGAGTGGTGAGTGTTCATAAGGAGGAGGGCAGGGGGACTCCTGGAGGCAAACGGTAAATAAGACCCAGTCACTTTAACTGCTCCTTGCCCAGTTACTGCTACGTGGGGCAATTAATGTCAGTGGCATAACATCGACTCAATCCACCCTGGAATAATTATTTTTTGTGATTTTTCTATTGCAGTGAAATTGGTCTTCAACTTTAATCACTAAAGCAATTGTGTCTGTGTTCGTGTGAGAGTGTCATGTGTCGTATGTGTATATCTGTGTGTAATTGCGCATGTGTAAGAGTGTCTATGTGCGTGTCAGTGGGTACATGTGTGTGTTAGAGTGTGTAGGTAGCTTATATACATGTGAGAGTGTGTATGTGTGAATATATGTGTGTGCCAGTGGGTATGTGTGTGTGTGAGAGTGTGTATGTGT
>NW_025200033.1:0-6292 GCF_004010195.1 Chiloscyllium plagiosum | reverse complement strand
ACTCCTGCTTCACATCACCAGGGATCTGGGTTTAATTCTGCCTGCGTGGAGTCTGCAAGTTCTGCCTGTTTCTGCGTGGGTTTCCTCTGTGTGCTCCAGTTTCTTCCCAGTGTCCAAAGATCTGTAGATAAAGTGGATTGGCCATAAGAGACCAAAGTGCAGGTGCTGGAGATCAAAGTCGAAAAGTGTGGCACTGGAAAAGCACAGCTGGTCAGGCAGAATCCGAGGAACAGGCGAGTCGACATTTCAAGTATAAGTTCTTCATCAGGAAAGTGCCATAGTACAAGTGGGGTAATGGGGATAGAGTTGAAAGGTGAGGTTGATTGGGTTGCTATTCAGAGGGTTGATGCAGACTCAATGGGCCGAATGACCGCTTTCTACACTGTAGGGATTCTGTAATTCTATGACAATAGAACATCTGCCTTTCATCTCACAAGAACCAAGGAATCACACAGCATAAAATAAGGCCCTTCAGTCTGTTGTTTCCATGCTGGCTGTCTGTAAAGTATGTCAGTTAATCCCACTCCCATGCCCATTCCCTGCAGTGTTGCAGATTGTTACTGTTCTGGCTCTTATTCAATGTCCCTCTGAAAGCTCCAATGTGTATCTGCTCTCACCACAGCTTTAGATAATGCATTCTGGATTCTAACCAATTGCTGCATAAAAAGGCTTTTCCTTGTGTCACTCTGATTTTGCCAACCATTTTAAATTAATAGAAACATAGAAAATGGGAGGAAGAGTAGGTCAGTCGGTCTTCTAACTCTGCTGTTCCATTTAGTATGATCATGGCTGATCCTCCAACTCAATAACTTGTGATCACTATCTGGGTGAAAACAAATTCTCTTCTCAGTCCTAAATGGTTTACCCCATATCTTTAGACTGTGACCCCTGGTTTTGGACTCCCCAATAAGGAACATCCTTCTTGTTCTAGTCTTGTTCGCACATCCTTTCCTAGTCTTGTTAGCACTTTATAGATTTCTGTGAGAACCTCCTCATTCTTGTGAACTCAAACCGATTCAATCTCTCTTCATATGTGAGTGCTGCCATCCAGGATTGAGCCTGGTAAACCTTCAAAAACTGCATATCATATTCCAGCTGTGGTTTTATCAAGACCTTGTATAATTGCAGCAAGACATTCCTGCTCCTGAACTCACATCTCTTGCGATGAAGACTAACATGCCATTTGTCTTGTGGAATGTCTACAGCATTTGCATGCTTCAGTAACTGTTGAATGAGGACACCCAGGTCTCCTTGCACATACCCCTCTCTTATATAGTGATTCAGATTATAATCCTCCTTCCTGTTTTGCTCCCAAAGTAGATAACTTTACATTTATTCACATTACAGGGATACTGATTCAGCTATGCATTTGACCATTTACTGAGCTTGTCCAAATCGCACTGAAGCAAAAACCGAAACTGCTGGAAATGCTCAGCAGGTCTGGTAGCATCAACAGAGAGAAATCAGAGCTCACATTTCAGGTTGAGTGACCCTTCCTCAGAACTGTAGCATCTCTGCATCCTGCTCACAGCTCCCCCTCAGCTTTATGTCATCTTCAAATATAGAGATATAACATTTAGTTCCCTCATCTGAATCATTAGTATATACTGTGAATACCTGGGATCTTAGTATTGATCCCTGTGGCACTGCACTAGTCACTGCTTGCCATTTGGAGAAGGAGAATGTGGAGATGAATCCCATTGTTTTGTGCATGCTGAAAGGACCGCTGTACCATTTGAGCTAATTCCAACACACAAATTAAACTGGTATCTTCTAGTTCTTAACCCTTCCACCAGTTGAACCAGAATCTTGCAATCTGAGTCCATCATGATTTTGAACATTTCTATTAAAACTTCTCCACTTGCTGGATGAGTGTGACTTTAACAATGCTTGAATCTTGAAATCATCTCAGAAAAAGCAGCCCACTTGATTGGCATCAAACCATTACCTTAAACATTGACAGTCTGCCCCACTCGTGCTCAGTGGTACCATTATGCATATCTACAAGATATTCACAGAATAGTTACTAGATTTGACCAATCTTGTCTATAGCAGTTCTCCAAAGAAGCATCTTCTATGTAGGCTTGCACAATTTTCCTTTACAGATGATAATCCAATTCCCTCTTGAATTCCTCAATTGAACTTGCCTCCACCACACTCACAAGCACAGCATTCCAAATCCTAACTGTTTGGTGCATGAAAATAATGTCCATTGTTTCTCTTAACAATTGTCTTAGCATCTGTGTCCTCTTCTTTTTCCTTCTCTCAGTGAGAAAAATTTTCCTTGTGTGCCCTGTCCTGACCCCTCATGAATTTGAATATCTCGATCAAAACTCTTTTTCCAAGGACCTCAGCTCCAACTTCTCCAAACTATCTATGCAACTGAAGCTCCTCATCCTTGAAATAATTCTTGTGAATCTTTTCTACAATATCTGACAAGGCATCTTTTGAACCTGAGACCTCCACCACCTACACAAAGAAAAGTGTCTGGGAGCACTACCTCCTGCAAGTCATGTAGTATCCATGACTTTGAAGTGTATTATCATTCCTTCACTATAAAGTATTGGAAATTCTCTCCTTACCTGTGTACCGACCCCAAACCGTGGTTGAAGAAGTTGGTGATTGGCAGTTATTGCTCATCCCTATTTGCCACATCAGGTAAAAACAATGACTGCAGATGCTGGAAACCAGAGTCTAGATTAGAGTTGTCACCCCAGTTCCAAACTTCCAGTTCAGCACAGTCCCCATGACTTGTCCTACCTGCCTATCTTCTTTTCCACCTATTCGCTCCCCCCGACCTATCACCTTCATCCCCTCCCCCACTCAACTATTGTACTCTATGCTACTTTCTCCCCACCCCCACCCTCCTCTCATTTATCTCTCCACACTTCAGGCAATCTGCCTGTATTCGTGATGAAGGGCTATTGCCTGAAACGTCTATTTTACTGCTCCTCGGATGCTGTCTGAACTGCTGTGCTTTTCCAGCACCACTGTAATCTAGATTCCAATAAACGCCAATCACTTACATCCTATTAATGAATGAAGCAAAAGATAGTGTAGCCAAGGCAATGAGTTTGAAAGGGATCTGCAGCAAGGGCAGTAGGCCCAAAGATGTAACGGTAGCCTTGACAATGGGTATGAATAGATAAATCAATCTCACCATTGAAGATTTGATTCATCCTTTTTAGAAAATGATATGAATCTTATGCAGTAGTGTTTGGTGTAGTTTTGAACATTATAAAATGATGTTTGGTTTAGATTGGCCATTATTTTCTGGATGCGCCAAATTATCAAACCTAACTATATTGAACACCTAATGTAACTGTCAGGCTCTGAAGAGTTCATTGTAACTTGTAACCTATCCGTTTTCTCCACGACATTTTCCTTTATGTATCGAGGTCATAGGGAGTTAGTTTAAAAAGCCTTCCAAGCATAGTACAAGCCAGTGACAAATACATGATTGTAACTGATGAAGCATGCATCAGTGTTTGCATCAAGCTCACCCCTACTCATCAGGCAAGTCCCTGTGAAAATCTCTGAGTGAGCTGGCATACTATATTGCAAATGTGCCAACTCAGAGCTTTAATGTTGTTATGTAAATGGAATAAAATATTAATTACTTTTGCTAAGTAGGAACTTGGGTAGGAGATTGAAATCTTGAAAAGCACATTGTACACTAATGGAATCCATGTTTGGACACAAACTACATAAGATCTGATTAACTGGAAACTTATTGACCTAAATCTTGCTGGAACAATAATGGGTTTGCATGTTTCTAGTATTGTGCAAAGTTCCCACAAAACCAAGGGTTAAAAAAGATACACTGAGCTATGAATCTCTCAAACCTTTTGATCGATTGCTTCTGTTACGTTGCTGTATTTTACATGTTAATTCCCATCTAAATTGCTAGAGAAAACAATAGTTTGGAAGGAATGTAGCCAATACCTTTCTAACAATGTGACTATTGTTAATACGGGGCTAATCAAGCTCTCTGTGCCCAGAAAGAAACTGTGGAATCTCATTCCTGCATGAAGGAAATGCTTAGTGATTTAAAACATAATAAATTTGAATCTTTTTCTTACATCTCCTTTCTGTCTCTTTATTTTCTTTCTTGCTGTCTTTTTCTTTCCCACTCTGGGTTTCTTACTGTACTTGGTTTGACTCTAATTTTAACCCTGTTTCCATTCCTCTTGATTCTTACTTAATTGAATAGTGGTCTCATTGGTTAAGCATTCAGTTCTGAAGAAGGGTCATATTAGACTGGCGACGTGAGCTCAGTTCAGGCCTACTGAGCTTCTACAGCACTGTCTGTTTTTATTTCAGGTCACCCATGTCTAGGATGTCTCAAGTCAGTGAAATATGCTATGATGTCCCATTGCCTTTGCAATCCCCTTTATCAACTCGGTCATCAACCAAATTACAGGGTAAAAGATTTCTCAGACTAATACCCATTTTTGAGATTGCTAAATTGATGGTGTATGTCTGTCATGGGAGAATGAAGAGATGCATCCAAGGCAAATGCCAACTGTAAGAACTTTCTAAGCATCGACTCTGAACCTGGTCACCCTGAGGCCTTCTTTGTATGATGCCTCCTTATATTGCAGACGTAAGCACTCTGAAATAAAAACAGAAAGTGCTGGAGAAACTCAGTAGGTGCAGTAGCATCTGTGGAGAGAGAAACAGAGTTAAATTTTGAAATCCAATATAACTTTTCTTCAGAACTGAAGAGAAATGGGCAAGGATTTAGACTGTAATCATAAGTAGGGAGGAGCATGTGTTAGAAGGGAAGGTGGGGAAGGGTGAGAGGGTAAAGGAGATTGGATACAGAGTCTTGGACAGAAATCATGGGCCCAAGCACTGCTCCTGGCTCAGGCACCCCAGATTGCCCTGAGCACAGCGGGTCCAGTCCCGATCTGAACATAGTGGTCTCCCCACAACCCCAGCCCATGGTTATTGGACCCTGTTGTGCCTCCCTATTAGAGATCACTTGTGTCACACAAGGAAAGGCAAAGGTGGCGGTCATGGTCTCTACAGAAGAGAGAGCTCCAGAGTAGATGTTATTGAGAGGTAGAAATAGCAGAATTTGATGAAAGCAAAACTGAGAAAACCAGACATGGACAGAAGGGGCAATGCAAAGGAAACCAAATGGAGGACAGAGTTTGTCATCAGAAGTTGTTTAGCTCAATGTTGAGTTTTGTATGCTGCAAAAGAGATTAAACAGAATATGAAGTATTGTTCCTGCAGCTTGCCTGGGGCTTCACTGGAATATTGCAGGACAAAAATATGAGCAAGAGAACAAGAGAGTGAAATTGTAATCGACTGGTAGGTCAGGGTCATGCTTGCAAACTGAGTGGAGATATACAGCAAAACAAGATCTCAAATTGATGATGAGCTTACTACAGAGCATGTGACAGGAATGCTACTATCCACTTGGCTTGACATATTTTTCGTCTGTGGGATGTGAGCACTGCTGGGAAGGCCAGAACTTATTGTCCACTGTAACCGCCCTTCAGAACCACCGCAGTCTGACCCAGTCAGTGGAGTTGATGCTCACTCAAGAGGTTAATCAAGCTTGGGACCCCTGCATGTGGGCGGACTTGCATCTTTTTCTCTCTGTCTTGCCAGTTGATGCCCAATCCAGCTGGGGTTGCAGAGCTGGAGGCTTTTCACCTGGTTTTCATAAAGAACAAAGAACAGTATGGCACAGGAACAGGCCCTTTCCCTACTAAAAACCTTTTGCTTCTACACTACCCGTTCCCTGTCTATTCATGTATCTATCAAGATGTCTTCTTAAATGTTGCTATGATTTGAAGGTGCCGGTGTTGGACTTGGGTATGCAAAGTTAAAAATCACACAACACCAGGTTATGGTCCAAACAGGTTTATTTGGAAACACTAGCTTTCAGAGCGCTGCTCCTTCATCAGGTGGTTGTGGAGTGTAAGATCGTAAGAGACAGAATTTATCGCAAAAGTTTACAGTGTGATGCAACTGAAATGATGTATTGAAAAAGACCTGGATTGTTTATTAAATCTCTCATCTTTTAGAACTGAAATCAACATGGTCATTCTAAAAGATGAGAGAATTAACAAACAATCCAGGTCTTTTTCAATACATCATTTCAGTTGCATCACAATGTAAACCTTTGCGATAAATTCTGTGTCTTACGATCTTATACTCCACAACCACCTGATGAAGGAGCAGCGCTCCAAAAGCTAGTAGTTCCAACTAAACCTGTTGGATTATAATCTGGTGTTTTGATTTTTTTAAGTGAATTTTGCTACTGTACCTTCTT
>NW_025200032.1:4140-6292 GCF_004010195.1 Chiloscyllium plagiosum | reverse complement strand
CGATGTCCTGGAGTGGAATTGCTTCTCTTGGGAACACATATGGCCGAAGCAGAGGAACTGAGAGCACAGGATCACGTTTTTACTGAATATACTCGAGGGGAATCAGGAGAGCAAAAAGGGGACATGACATATCTCTAGGAAATAGTTTAAGGAGAATCCAAAGAGATTCTTCAAATACATCAAGGATAAAAGAATAACCAGGCAGAGAATAGGACACCTTAAAGATCAAGAAGGCCATCTATGGAACAACAGGATGTGGGAGAGATACTATGCTATTCTGTTCTAGAGAGTTTGGAGAAATAATAGTGATAACTTGAAAAGTGTCCATATTACAGAGGAGGTGGTACTGGATGTCTTAAATCGTAGCAAGGTGTATCCCAGAAACTTGTGGAAAGCTAGGAAAGTGATTGCAGTGCCCCTCCCTAAGATATTTATATCATCGTTTATGACAGGTGAGGTGTTGGAAGATGTGTGCCATTATTTTAAAAAGTAGTAAGGAAAGGCCAGGAAGCAAGAGGACAGTCGTCCTGACGTCAGTGGCAGGCAAGTTGTTGGAAGGGATTCTGAGGGATAGGATTTACATGTATTTGCAAAGACGAGGAATGATTAGTGATTATCAACGTGGCTGTGTGTGTGGGAAATTCTCTCTCTCTAACTTGATTGAGTTTTTTTGAAGGCAGACTGTGGACTTTGTCTATATGGACACTGAGCAGACTGGTTAGCAAGGTTAGATAACATTGATTGTTGGGAGAACCAGACATTTGGATACAAAACTGGCTTGCAGGTAGGCGGCGGAGGGTTGATTTGTGGACTGGAAGCCTGTGAGCAGCAGTGTGCTGCAGGAATGGATATGGAGTCCTTAAACAAATGATTTGGATGTGAATATGAGGTATGGTCAGTAGGTTTACAGAAGACACCACAATTGGAGGTGTAGTGGACAGTGAAGAAGGTTAGTTCAGAATACAACGGGATCTTGATCAGATGGGCCAATGGAGCAAGAAATTGCAGATGGAGTTCAATTTAGATAAATGTGAGCTGTTGTATTTTGGAAAGGCAAATCAGGGCAGGACGTATGCACTTAATGGTAAAATACTGGGGAGTGTTGCTGAACAAAGAAACCATGGTGTGCAGGTTCATTGTTCCTTGAAAGTGGTGTTGCAGGTAGGCTGACTAGTGAAGGTGGTGTTTGGTATACTTAAATTTTTTGGTCAATGCATTGAATACAGAAGCTGGGACGTCATACTGTGGCTGGACAGGACATTGATTAAGCCATTCAGGAATTCTGTTTTATGTTCAAAATTCCCTGTTTTGGGAAGGGTGTTGTGAATCTTGAAAGAGTTCAGACAAGATTTACAACAATTTTGCCAGGGTTGGAGGATTTGAGCTGAAGGGAGAGGCTGAATAGGGTGGGATTAATTTCCCTGGAGAGTCAAAGACTGAGAGGTGATTTTACGGAGATTTATAAAATCACGAGGGGCATGGATATGGTGAACAGCCGGAGTCTCTTCCCCCCAGGTTAGATGGGTCCAAAACAAGAGCACATGGGTTTAAGTTGAGAGGGCAAAAAATTAAAAGGGATCTAAGGCGCCACGTGTTCAAGCTGAGCTGTGTGGAATGAGCTGCCAAATGAAGTAGTGGAGGCTGATAGAATTACAACATTTAAAAGGCATCCGATTGGGTACATGAACAGGAAGGGTTTCGAATGATACGGACCAATAGCTGGCAAACGGGACTCCCATTAGTTTAGGATTCCTACTTGGCATGGACCAATTGGACCAAAGTTCTGTTTCTGTGCTGTACATCTGACACTAATAAATGAAAATAAGATGTGTTCCTCTTTTGTGGAGAGCTAGCAGCAGCATAGATAATTGTTCTTGGAGCTGAGAATGTTAAGCAATGATTTCGACCAGGTGCAGATTTGTTTCCAAGGTATTTAATTTGCAGAGAGAGAGAGGAATTGTGAACAACGTCACAATTTTAGTAACTATTTTCAAGTAATTGGCAACTAATGCAGGGTGAATATGTGAACATTATTTTATTCAGTAAATTCTGAGCATCTGGAACAGTCTGAATGGTGGACACAGATTCAGCAGTTAGTCATAAACAGATTTGGAATTTTACTTTTTAAGCAAAGATTTGGGGGGCTATGGGC
>NW_025200032.1:0-3661 GCF_004010195.1 Chiloscyllium plagiosum | reverse complement strand
AAAAATCCCTAATGTCTTTTCTCTAATCTTTCTCATCTCTTCTCAAAATGAATGCACCCGAATTTTGAATTCCCCTCTCTCCCGGCCATTCACCTTTATCTACACTCTTCACAATTGCATAAACCTTTTAATAAGGTCATCCCTCAACCTCCTAAACTCTAGTGAAAAAAGTCCCACCTTTTCCTGATAACACAATCCCTCCATTCCCATTAACATTCCAGTAAATCTCTTCTGAACCTGCTCCGATTTAATGATATCCTTCCTATAACAGCACAACCAGAACTGGGTTTACAATTCCAGAAGAGGCCTCTCCAACATCCTGTACAACCTCAACATAACATCCCAATTCCTATACTCAAAGGTGTGAACAATGAAGGTAAGTGTGCTTGAACACCTTTTTAACCACCCTGTCTACATGTAACACGAACTTCAAAGACATGAAGCCCTCGGTCTCTTTGTTCCATATCACTACTCAACGCCTTACTGGTAATAAGTGGAGGTCCTGCCTTCGTTTGTTTCATCAAGATGTAATATTTTGCATTTATTCCAATCCAAAACTACTTTGAGTATAAAGGCAGTAGGAGTATAATTAAGAGGGAAATCAGGAGGCAAAAAGGGGACCGTGAGATAGCTTTGGAAGATAGGGTTAAGGATAATCCAAAGGGCTTTTATAAATACATGAAGAACAAAAGGCTAACTAGGGAGAAAATACAGACCCTCAAAGATCAGCAAGGTAGCCATTGTGTGGAGCTGCAGGGGGTGGGCGAGATAGGAAACAAGTATTTTGCATCAGTGTTTACTGTGAAGAAGTACATGGGAGATATAGAATGTGAGGAAATAAATGGTGATATCTTGAAAAAAAGTCTATATTACAGAGGAGGAGGTGCTGGATGATTGGCAAAGGAGCTGGTGCAGGGGTAAAGGATTCACATTTTTGGATCATTGTGATCAACTCTGTCTGGAGTAGAGTTGACCTGCATAAGAAGGATGGATTGTACCTGAATTGGAAGATGTCTAATATCGAGGCAGGGAGATTTGTTAATGCTACTCGGGAGGCAGTAAACCAGCGAGGAGAGGGTGTGATCGCAAATAGACAGTGAGAAAAGAGGTATCTCTGAGGCTGGTACAGTTCAGAATGCAAATAGTAATTGCAGACAAGGGCAAGGCACAGAACAAGGTGGGATTTAGCAGTTACACTGCACTTATTTCAATGCAAGGGGCCTGACAGGGAAGGCAAATGAGCTCAGGGTATAGTTTTGAACATGGCACTGGGATATCATGGGTATTATAGAAAGGACTGGCAGCTTAATGTTTCTGGGTATAAATGCTACAGGAAGAATAGAAAGGAGGACAAGAGGAGGGGGAGTGGTATTTTTGATTAGGGACAGCATTATGGTTGTGCTTAGGGAGGACATTCCTGAGAGTACGTCCAGTAAAGTTATTTGGGTGGAACTGGGAAATAAGGAATGGATGATCTCCTTATTGGGGTTGTCTGCGTGGGTTTCATCTGGGTGGTCTGGTTTCCTCCCACAGTGCAAAGATATGCTGGGTAGTTTCGATTATCCTGGCTGAATTGCCACAGTGTTCAGGGATGTGAAGGTTGAGTGAATTATCCAGGCTGAATTGCCCATAGTGTTCAGGGATGTGCAGGTTGGGTGGATTATCCAGGCTGAATTGCCCACAGTGTTCAGGGATGTGCAGGGTGGCCCTGGGAAATGCAACGTTGCAGGCGAGGTTAGGCGGCTCTGAGGGTCAGTGTCGATGTGATGAGATGAATGGTCTTATTCCACACTGTCGGGATTCTCTGATAATTCTACTAGTTTCAAAATACTTACAGAAAATAATAGACCAGATCTAAAAGTTAAGGTTCTAAATTAGACAAAGGTCAATTTTGACAGCACAAGGCAAGCACTTTCAAAATTTGATTGCGGGAGGTTATTCCCAGGGAAAGGGATGGCTGGAAAGTGGGAACATAAGAACATAAGGAATAAGAGCTGGAGTAAGCCATCTGACCTCTCAAGCCTGCTCTGCCATCCACAAGATCAGGGCTGATCTATTCATGGCTTCAGCTCCACATTGCTGCTCTCTCACCATAAGCCTTAATTCTTTTACAAGATCAGGGCTGATCTTTTCATGGCCTCAGCTCCACATTCCTGCTCTCTCACCATAACCCTTAATTATTTTCCTGTTCACAAATCGACATTTTGCCTTCAAGGCGTTCAAGTTGATAACAGCAAATGCTGCACTCGGCAGGGAATTCCACAGATTCACAACCCTTAACCTGAAGAAGCTTCGCCTGAACTCAGTCCTAAATCTGCTCCCCTTATTTTGAGGTTATGCTCTAGTTTCACCCGTCCCCAGTGGAAATAACCTCCCTGCTTTTATCTTATCTACTTCCTTCAAAGTTTTATTTTTTCCTCTCCAACCACCCATTCTTCTAAATTACAATGACTATAGAGCCAATTTTCTCAATCTCTCCACATACACCAACCCACTCAACTCCCAACCCAAGCTAGTGAACCTCCTGTGCCAGTACATCCTTGCTCATGTAAGGGGACCAAACCTGCACACAGTACTCCAGGTATGGCCTCCCCAGCACCCTGTACAGCTGCAGCATAACCATTCCTCTAGCAATGAAGGACAATATTCCCTTCACTGTCTTAATTACCTGCTGCACCTGCAAACCAACTTCCTGTGATTCATGCACCAGGACACCCAGCTCCCTCTGCACAGCAGCATGCTGCAAGTTTTCACAATTTCGTCATCAGTTTGCTGTTAGTGCAACCAAAATGGATATCCTCGCATTTCCCAACATTGTCCTCCATCCACCAGATCTTTACCCACTCACTTAACCTATCTGTATCCCTGTGCAGACTGACAGTGGCCTCTGCAGACATTGCTCTCCCTTATCTTTGTATCAAATGTGAACTCTGACACCGTACACTTGGTCCTCAACTCCAAAACACTTGTGTAAATTATAAACAGTTGTAGTGCCAACAGTAATCCAAACACCTATTTATCCCCATTCTTTATTTTTTGTTGGTTAACCGATCCTGCATCAATGATAATTACCCACAATGCCATGTATCTTTACCTTATTCAGCAGTCTTTTGTGTGGCAACTTATCGAATACCTACTGGAAATCCAGATACACCACATCCACCGAGTCCGCCTTGTCCAACGCGCTCGTCGTGTCTTCAAATAATTTCAGTAAATGCGTTATACATGACCTGCCTTTCATGAATCCATGCTGTGTCTGCTCAATGAGACAATTTCTACCCAGATATCTCACCACTACTTCCTTGAGAGATTCAAGCATTTTCTCCACTAAATAAGTTACGCGAACGGGTCCTTTTTGAAAAATAGTGGCACCACATTGGCAGCTTCCATTCTATCAAAACCATCCCAGAATCCAACAAATTTTAGTGAATTATCACGAGTTGTATTAGCTATTCCACCCGCCATTTCTTTTTTTTTTCCCTGGGATACATTCCATCAGGGCCAGGAGATCTATCTACCTTTAGGCTGTTATCTTCCCAACATTACCTCTTTACTGAGAATGATTGCTTCGCTTCTCTGTCCACATCTGCCATTGCCTCCATAGGCCTGTGACGATGAGAGTACATAAACAGTATGTTCCTGTTAAAGCCAAGGCTAGTAG
>NW_025200031.1:0-6290 GCF_004010195.1 Chiloscyllium plagiosum | reverse complement strand
CAGTCTTCTGGCACCTCAGCCTTGGCTGTTAATTATACGAATAACCAAGTGAAAGGCCCAGCAATCTGTTCGAGGAGAAAGTGAGGGCTGCAGATGCTGGAGATCAGAGCTGAAAATGTGTTGCTGTAAAAGCGCAGCAGGTCAGGCAGCATCCAAGGAACAGGAGAATCGACGTTTCGGGCATCAGCCCTTCTTCAGGAAGGGCTCTAAAGAAGGAGGAATGTAATGGAGGAAGTGGTGGGGAGTGATGCCGGTGTAACTACGGAAGATCGACTATTCTACATAGCCAACAAAGGGACAGGCATAGCTGGGGCCCATACGGGTGGCAATGGATGGGTGTGTGAATAAGAACCATTTAGAGGATTATGGGTCTAATGTTGGCAAAGATTACTACATCAGATTGGAATATCTGGTCGGTGCAGATGAGCTGGACTGAAGGGTCTGTTTCCGTGCTGTATGGCACTATGATTCTATCAGGCCTTCATTCTAGCCAGGAGTAAAGTGAAACATCAGTGAAAAGCTTCTAAAACCATTGCATATTTTTCTTTTAGTTTAGGGGTTCATTACTAGACAAAATACATCAGATGGGGTAAAAACAATGACTGCAGATGCTGGAAACCAGATTCTGGATTCAGTGGTGCTGGAAGAGCACAGCAATTCAGGCAGCATCCGACGAGCAGCAAAATCACGATCAGATGTAGTCTCAGTATTGTCATGTACAAATGCAGTAATACATCCCAATGATTATACCCAATAGACTTTACATAAAACAGCAAGATTCGATACCCTTTTCTAAGTATTGGCTGAATCTGCTGATTAGGTTTATGTGGCTCATGTACCGGAATGTACTAATCCTTCTGTACCAATGACCTCTGTGACTTTCTCCCCATTTAAGTATGTAACTGTTATTTTCTCTGTTCAACACAACACTGACTTCTCTTAACCCACATTATACTGTTTTCTGCCAAGGTTTTGCACACTAACCTCCCTGTCTGTATCCCATTGCAGAGTCTCCATGTACAGTTAAATGACTATCTAGGTGAATGAGCTAACTGAGCTCCAAGACGATCAGTCCTCTCATCCAAGTCATTGGTATAAATTATAAATAGTTGATACTCTCACACTGATCCCCGAGGAACTCCACAGAGTTACAACTTTACAATCTGAACATCCGAATGTTTATTCCCTGATAGTTAACTGGGTTTCCCCTGTTGTTGGGTAGCAGGCTAGAAAGATTAGATGGCCTCATCCTACACTGTGTAATGTACTTAGCGAGTTGAATGACTATTCATGTGTAAACCCTTAGAGGGCAGAATGGTCACCTCCTGTCTCATTATAGCGATGGATTTCTCCTTCGAATCCTCCCACATCCTCCCACTTCCTCCAGACCAAAGGGGTAGCCATGGGCACCCGTAAGGACCCCAGCTATGCCTGTCTCTTTGTTGGCTTTGCAGAACAGTCGATCTTCCGTAGTTACTCCGGCATCACTCCCCACCTCTTCCTCCATTACATTCTCCTTCTTTAGAGCCCTTCCTGAAGAAGGGCTTATGCCCGAAACGTCGATTCTCCTGTTCCTTGGATGCTGCCTGACCTGATGCGCTTTTCTAGCAACATATTTTCAGCACCAGCAATATGTTCCCCAACTCCCTCGCAGTCTGACATTTTACAAAATCTATTTATGCCAGAATGTGTGATGTGAGGTCAAAAAACAGTCCGCCTTCCATCCACTTCTAACCTACATCATGGAGACAGCAGAAAATGGTATGTGGGAGCGTCTGGTCAAACCACTAACCCTGAAGAATCCTTCGAGAAGAATAAACCTTCTAGAAACAATGACCTAATGGGTTACATTTGTCTCTATGGGATTCGACCAGCCATGACTCTCCTGTGGTACACAGTAGCATGACTCTGCCTAACAGCATGGAGAAAGTGAGGACTGCAGATGCTGGAGATCAGAGTCGAGAGTAGGGTGCTAGAAAAGCACAGCAGGTCAGGCAGCACCTGAGGAGTAGGAGAATCAACATTTCAGGCATAAGCCTTTCATCAGAAATGAGGCTTCTGGGCCGGGAGAGATAGATGGGAGGGGTTTGGGGGGTGGTGCTGGTGTGAAGTAGCTGGGAAAGCGATGAGTCGGTGAAGGTGAGGGAGAAGGTGATAGGTCAGGGGGCTGTGGGATGGAGCAGACAGATGGGAAAGGTGATGGACAGGTCAGGAGGGCGGTGCTGAGTTGGAGGCTTGGGACTGGGATAATATCGGGGGAGGGTAAATGAGCAAACTGTTGAAATCCACATTTAACCTGAGTGACTGCAGGCTCCCAAGGCGGACTATGAGGCATTCATCCTCCAGGGAGCTCTTTCCCAATTATAACATTTGGAAAGCATCTGGATGGATATTTGAATAAGGAGTGTTTAGAGAGATAGGGCCTAAATGCTGGCAAATGGGACCAGATCTGTTCTGGGCGGATGGCTTTAAGGGAAGGGTCTGTTTTGGTGTTGTACACGTTTATGACTCTAAGTCATCAGTATAGAGAAAACCATGAGGCATGGTTATTGGCAGGTCATTTTACTAAATGTTGAAAAATGTTTTGGTCAGCCCTGTGCCAGTACTTAGTCAGTCTGCCCCATGCACTTCCCAGTTGTTATCGAATCATAGAGATGTACAGCATGGAAAAAGACCCTTCAGTTCAACCCATTCATGCTGAACAAATATCCTAAATTAATCTTGTCCCATTCGCCAGCACTTGGCCCACATCGCTCTAAACCCTTCCTATTAATATACCCATCCAGGTGCCTTTTAAATGTTGTAATTGAGCCTGCTTTCACGACTTCCTCTGGCAACTCATTCCATACACACATCACCCTCTGCAAGAAGAAAACTGCATCTTCGGTCCCTTTTAAATCTTTCCCCTCTACCCTTGAACCTATGACCTCTAGTTTTGGACTCCTATCATCTGGAAAATAGACATAGTCTATTTACTCTATCCCTGCCACACCTGATTTTATAAATCCCGATAAGATCACCCCTCAGCCTCCGACGTTTCAGGGAAAATAGCCCTAACCTGTTCAGCCTCTCCCTATAGCTCAAACCCTGCAACCCTGGCAACATCCTTGTAAATGTTTTCTGAACCATTTTACGTTTCACAACAGTAGGCGGCACGGTGGCACAGCGCCAGAGACCCGGGTTCAATTCCCGACTCAGGCGACTGACTGTGTGGAGTTTGCACGTTCTCCCTGTGTCTGCGTGGGTGCTCCGGTTTCCTCCCACAGTCCAAAGATGTGCAGGTTAGGTGAATTGGCCATGCTAAATTGCCCGTAGTGTTAGGCAAAGGGGTAAATGTACGGGAATAGGTGGGTTACGCTTCGGCGGGCCTGTTTCCACACTGTCAGTAATCTAATCTAAAACATCCTTCCTATAGGAGGAAGACCAGATTCGAAAGCAGCATTCCAATAGTGTGCTAACCAATGTCCTTCACAGCCACAACATGATGTCCCAACTCCTATACTCAATGCACCGACCATTAAAAGAAACACAGGAATGCTTTCCTTCTCAGTTTTTGCATTTCTACGTGCACCTACGTCTTGTACTGAGGTACCTTCGTACCTGAGATGGCACCGTGCTTGATCAGATTGTACACATTTCACTGTACTCCTGTACTTGAGTACATGTGACAATAAATCTTAAGTCTATATCTAAATACCAAACTCCTTCTTCATTACCCTGTCTACCTGTGACTCCATTTTCAAACATCTATGAACCAGTGCTACAAGGTCTCTTTGTTTAGCAACACTCCCCAGTACTTTACCATTAACTGCATATGTCCCACCCCGACTTGCCTTTCCAAAATGCAACACCACACATTTATCTAAATTAAACTCTATCTGCCACTCGTCAGCCCATTAACCCATCTGATCAAGGTCCTGTTGTACTCTGAGGGAATCTTCTCTGCAGTCCACTACACCTCAAATATTGGTGTCATCACAAACTTACTAATTATCCAAATCATTTTTATAAATGACAAAACATGGTGGACCCAGCTTCAATCGCTGTGTCACACTGGTGGTCATAGGTCTCCAGTCTAAGAAGCAACCTTCTATCACCACCCTCTGTCTCCAACTTTCTGTATCCAACTGGCTAGTTCCCCTTGTGTTCCATGTGACCTAATCTTGCTCACCAATCTACCATGCAGATCTTTGTTGAACGCCTTACCGAAGTACTTATAGATCATGTTCACCACTCTGCCTTCATCAATCCTCTTTGTTACCTCTTCAAAAAACTCCATTAAGTTTGTGAACCTGATTTCCCACACACTGCCCCATGTTGACTATCCCTAATCTGCCCTTGCCTTTCCAAATATATGTAAATCCAGTCCCTCAGGATCCCCTCTCAACATGTTACCCACCACCAACGTCAGACTCACCGGTCTATAGTTCCCTTGTTTCTCCTTACCACGTTTCTTGAATAATGGCACCACATTGGCCAACCTCCAGTCTTCTGGAACCTCACCTGTGACTACAGCTGATACAAATATCTCAGCAAGGGGCAGAACAATCACTTCTCTAGATTCCCACAGAGTTCAAGGTACACCTGAACAGTTCCTGTGTATTTACCAACCTTTATATGTTTTAAGATGTCCTGTACCTCCTCCTCTGTAATGTGGACATTTATCAAGATGTCACTATTTATTTCCCCAAGTTCTCTTGATTCCATCTTCTTCTTCACAATAAACACTTACGTAAAACATTTGCTTAGCATCAACCATATCTCCTGTAGTTCCACAGGTAGTCTTGCTGATATTTAAAGGGCCCTATTCTCTCCTGAATTACCTTTTTCTCCTTAATGTAATCCCTTTGGATTCTCCTTAAACCTGCTTGCCAACGCTATCTCATGTCCCATTTTTTGTCTTCCTGATTTGCCTCTTATGTACACTTCTACTGCCTTTATACTCTTCTAGGGATTCTCTCGATCCATGCTGTCTACATCTGACATATGCTTCTTGCTTATTCTTGAGCGAAAGCTCATTTTCTCTTGTCATTCAGCATTCCCTAAAGCTCCTAGCCTTGCACCCATATAGGAACATACTGTTTCTGGACTCTTGTTATCTCATTTTTGAAAGCTGTCCCTCAACCTGCGAACATTTGTCCCCAATCAACTTTTGAAAGTTCTTGCCTAATAGCATGCAAATTGACCTTCCTATAAAATTAGAACTTTAGCTTTTAGATCCGCTCTACCTTTTCCATCATTATTTTAAAACAAATAGAATTATGGTTCCTGGCCCCAAATTGTTCCCCCACTGACACCTCAGTCATCTGCCTTGCTTTATTTCCAAAGAGTAGATCAAGTTTTGCTGCTTCTTTAGAAAGTACATCCACATACTGAATCAGAACATTTTCTTGTACACACTTAACAAATTCCTCTCCAACCAAGTCATTAACACTATGGCAGTCTCAGTCTATACTTTGGAAAGTTAAAATTCCCTAACATTACCAGCCTATGACAGCTAATTGAGATCGCCTTACGAATTTGCTTTTCAATTTCCCCCGACTGTATGGAATCTCTAGTACAATCCTAATAAGGTGATTTTCTCTTTCTTTTTCTAATTTCCCTGGATATATTCACGGGAATACCATCCCAAAGTACAGCTGCAATATTATCCCTAATCGAAAATATGCCTCTCTCTCCTCTCTTGCACCTCCCCACCCCCCAATTTCAATCCTTCCTCGAGTATCTATTCCCTGGGACTTTAAACTGTCAGTCGTGTCCATCCCTGAGCCACAGCTCTGTAATTGCAATGATATCCCAGTCCCATGTTCCCAACCATGCCCTGAGTTCACCTGCCTTACCTGTTAGACCACTTGCCTTGAATTAAATACAGTTTAATCTATCAGTCTTACCTCGCTGTCTGCTTTTTTCCTGCTTCCCCAAGTGTAATTGACTTGCCCCTTTTCCCAACTATACCAGTCTCAGACTGAGCCCTTTCCTCACTATCTCCCTGGGTGTCAATTCCATCCCCATCTCCCCCAACCCAAGCAGCTCGAGCAACTCTCCCCACCAGTATATTGGTCCCCTTGCAATTCAGGTGCAACCTTTCCTTCTGATACAGGTCTCTTCTACCCCAGAAGACATTCCTCTAGCCCCCTATTCCTACTCCCACTGGGACACGGCACTGTGAGTAATCCAGATATTACTGCTGTTGGAGTGACCGCTGTTTCTGAGGCAAGAAGACTCTGAAGGCCTGGACAATTCAGCAGGAACAGCCGTTTATTCCAGCGGGAATCGATTACAGCCAGGAG
>NW_025200030.1:4558-6290 GCF_004010195.1 Chiloscyllium plagiosum | reverse complement strand
AATTCATCCATACATGCATGTAGGCCAGTAAGGACACACGGACCCACACACACACACAAACATACACGCACACAATTTCAAAAAGAGACCTCCAAATACACATGGACATGCATGCACCTGTGAACACACGCTCATGCTTACAAAAATTCACGTGCACACGTTAGTGTAGATATATATCCACTTATCAAATATCCACATGCATACTTATAAACGTGCACAAATATATCGAATTCAGGCACCTACACCTACATTATTGCATGCTGATCATAAAGTACACAGACAAGCATGCGCTCGCGCACATACACACATAAACTCACGTGTATAAATATACACACAAATGCATACATATGCGCCAATAGAGACCAAAAAAAATTAAAAAGCAAATATTGAAGGAGGGAGAAGGTTAAATATGTGGGCGAATCAGTCAGTAATAGAAAGGCTGTTTGAAATGGTTTCTTTCAGTGTATAAATGGCTAAGAAGAGGCCGAAATAGGTATTGGGCTGATGAAAAATTACACAGGAGAAATTGTATTCAGGACAAGCGAAATGCCTGAAGAAATGAAAAAAAAAATGCTTCAGTCTTCATAGTCGAAGGCACAAGAAATTTCTCAAAATGTCTTAGAGGGTAAAGAGGCAGAGCTGAGTTTGGCAGCCATCACCAAGAAGAAAGTGCTAGGAAAACTGAATGACCTGAATGCGGATAATTCTCCCGAACAAGAAGGATTACGCGCGAGATTTCCATGTCGGGCAGCTTATGAGACAATGGACGGTTTAGTGGTAATTTTTCAGGAATCAGTAGAAGCAGAAAGGGTTCCAGAAGCCTGGAAAATTGCTAACTTAACACCCCTGTTTAAAATTTGAGTATGGCAGAATTTGGATAATTATATGCCAATTAGCCCAAATTTGGACACGGGTATGGTCGTGGAATCGATGCAGAAGGATGTAATTTCTGAATACTTGGCAGTTGATGCGAAACTAGGACAGAATCCGCATGTTTTCATCAAGTTAGATCATGTTTGAAAAATCTGCAAGCATTCTTTGTGGAATTAACGAGCAGATTAAAACAAGAAAAATCAATGGATGTAATATTTAAGAAATTCAAAGGGGTCTTAGTAAAGAGCTACAAAGGAGGCTACTGAGGAAGATTAGGGACCATGGCTTAAGAAACGAAGTTCGAGCATGAACAGAAGCTTGGCTGTCTGTGAGAAAGAAAAGAGTTGGGATAAAAGGGTCATTCTCAGAATTTCAGCTCTTCACAGTTGGTGTTACACAAGGCTGACTCTTGGGAAAACAATGTTTTCGCTTTATACATGAACGATGTAGATGAAGGAAGTGAGGGCATTCTGCATAAGTTTGCAGATGATTCAATAATAGGTATAAGGTCAAGTAGCATTGAGTAGGCGTGGAGACTGCAGAAGGATTTGGATTATTGCGCAGGGCGTGCAAAGAATGGCAGAGGAGGACATTATGGGGAAGTGTGAGATTACACGACTAGTTGGTAAAAATAGAGGCGATCAAAGTTTGTGAGAAGATTTGTAGCTCGGGTGCTCGTTGCTGTGGTCCTGTTCGCCGAGCTGGAAGTTTTTGTTGCAAACGTTTCGTCCCCTGTCTAGGTGACATCCTCAGTGCTTGGGAGCCTCCTGTGAAGCGCTTCTGTGGTGTTTCCTCCGGCATTTATAGTGGCCTGAACCTGCCGCTTCCGGTTGTCAGTTTCAGCTATCCGCTGTAGTGG
>NW_025200030.1:0-4337 GCF_004010195.1 Chiloscyllium plagiosum | reverse complement strand
AGTGTCTTGATGCAACTTCGTTTGTGTGTACTGGGGTGGTTGCTTTCATAGTTCAGAACTTGGTCTGTGTGTGTGGCTTTCCTGTGTCCCTTAGTGGTGAATTCTCCGTTTGGTGTTCTCTGTACCCTCACGTCTTGGATTGGGAGTTGGTTGTCCTTTTCTTCCTCTCTCGTGAATCGGATTCCTGTGAGTGTGGATTTGATGATCCGGTGTGTATTCCCTATTTCCGTGTTTATACACATAGACAAGGAAGAAACCTTGTCTCATTCGACGTAAAGGCACTCTTTACGTCTATTGACAAAGCCCTAGCCAGAGAAACAATAGCCAAACTGCTGAACAGACATAACAGACAACAAGACGTTGAACCCATCAACAAAGACGGCATACTTAAACTACTGGACTTGTGCCTCACAACACACTTCACATTCAACAACCAGATGTACGAACAAATCAATGGAACACCGATGGGTCACCGATCTCGGGACTCATAGCAGAGGCAGTAATGCAAAGGTTAGAACAAACAGTCTTACCACACTGGGTCAGATACGTTGATGACACCTTTGTAATCATTAAAAACACGGAAATAGGGAATACACACCAGTCAACATTTGCAAGTCGAAAAGGCTGCCAATGACTCCACTACCTGATTATATGATGATCTTATATGCCTCTCTCGAATGAAAACATCATCAATTCACTCAGACTTTCTTATACGACCGTCCCTCCATTGCAGGTAATATCCTGGCAACTCTGTTCATTACACATTTCCCAATGTTTCCGTTTCCTTCATTTAATTCGACGACCAGAAATGGATGCAATTCTCCAAGTGCGGCCAAACTAGAGTTTAATACATCTGTGCATGACCTCCTGACTCCGAAACTCAACCCCTCTATCAAGAAAACTAACACACCATATGCCTTCTTAACAACACTGTCAATCTGGGTGTGCAACTGTCAGGGAGAATTACACTTGGACAACGAGATCTCTGTGTTCTTCGACGTTACCAATAAACTGACCATTAACCTTGTACTCTGTATTCGGATTACTCCTTCCAAAGTGAATAATGTCGCAATATTCCGCATTAAAATCCATTTGTCACATTTTTGTCCGTCTGTCATCTGCAACATCCTTCTGCACTGTCCACAACTCCATCAACATTCGTATCGTACGCAAATGTCCTAACCAATCCTTCTTTCGCCTCATCCAGGGCATTCATAACAATGAAAACAGCAGTGGTCTGAAAATACATCCTTGCAGTACACCACGGGTAACTGAACTCCAACATGAGCATTTCAACACCAACCACCACGCTCTGTCTTCGTACAGCCACATTTTATCCAAACAACTAAATCGCCCTCAATTCCATACCTGGGCAATTCCATAAGTGGGCAGCACGTTGGCACAGTGGTTAGCACTGCTGCCTCACAGCGCCAGAGACCCAGGTTCAATTCCTGCCTCAGGCAACTGACTGTGTGGAGTTTGCACGTTCTCCCCGTGTCTGCGTGGGTTTCCACCGGGTTCTCCGGTTTCCTCCCACAGTCACAAAGATGTGCAGGTCCGGTGAATTGGCCATGGTAAATTGCCAGTAGTATTAGGGTGAGGGGTAAATGTAGGAGTACGGGTGGGTTGCGCTTCGGCGTGGACTTGTTGGGCCGAAGGGCCTGTTTCCACACTGTAAGTAATCTAATCTAATCTAATCTAATCTAACCTCCACATTTTCTGCAATGGCCTATCATGGGCCACCTTTTCAAACCCTGAAGTGAAATTAAATTCCACACATCAACCGCTTTACTCTAATCCACCTGTTTTGTCACCTTCTCAAAGAACTCAATAAGTTTTGTGAGGCACGAACTGTGCTTTACAAAACCGTGCTATCGATCATCCAACACTTTACCAGCAAATGATGTGAGGTTCACTTATCGATGATTACCAGGATTGACTCCACCCCACTTCTTAAACAAGGGAATAACATTTGGTATCCTCCAGTCTTCTGGCACTATTCGTGTAGATGATGACGAAATGAATATAAACGCAAAGCCTTGGGTTTCTTTGCCTAGCTTCCCAGAGAATTCAAGGATAAATCCCACCTGGCACAGGAAATTTAAATATATTTACTTTCCAGAATTGCAAACACTTCCTCCTTGTGAACTTCAATCCCGTGTCAGCTGAAACCTCTATCTCAGCGTTCTGCTCGATATCAATTGTCTTTTTCCTGCGTTCATGTCAACGAAAAATATTCATTTAGCTACTCTTCTCGCTCCTCGCACGCCGTACACATCTTCCAACAACTGTCCTTGACTGGCTGTAATCTTCATCCCGTCATTGTTTCATTTCTGACATACTAAAGAAAGCTTGAGGGTTTTCATTGATTCTCCCTGCAAAACGCTACTCATGTGCCCTCTTGCTATTATTCGTGCTCTGTTTAGGTCTTCCTGGCTAATATGTAAATGGAAAGGTGTATACCTTTCCATTTCAATCGCACAAATAAACGTAACCGAATGGTGGTTCGTTTCACCAAAGTACTCAGCTACGTCCAAATCTAACACGTGGCTGGGATCATTATCCAGTACCATATCGAATGTGGCTTTGACGGTTGCCTGCATACCTGCATACTTTGTCAGGAAACCCTCCAAAACACACTGAAATAAAAATTGCTCTCGAAGAATACCGTTACCAGTCAATATTTTCAAGTTGAAGTCTCCATAACCACCACACTGTTACTTGCGCTTCGATATAGGATCATCTTTCCAATTCTTTCCTGTAAATCTCTGTAACTTTTGAACACCCTATAGAAAACTCACAACAGTTTCACCTTTCCTTTCCTGTTTTTAATTTCAGACTATATTACCGCAGTAGATGAGTCCTCATCAAATGTCCGTTCTAACGCAGTAATACTCTTTGTGACTAACAATGCCGAACCTCAACTTCCAATATCACCTTCTCTGCACGTCCTTAAACGTGTACAACCCTGACCCTCCAACAACCGCTCCTGAACCTGGGGTTATCCAAGTTCCGAAACGGCAGAACTTGGATATACCACGTCCCAACTGATGCTGCAGGTTCGCCCACTTGTTTCCAGATGCTCCAGGTATTGAAGTATAATCCTCAAACCATCTTCCTCCTTGCTGGTACACTCTAGCCACCTTAAAAACATATTTATGACTTTACTACTTCCAACCTCTTGGGCACTGGATCTGCAATTCAGTTTCCCATCCTCCTGCTGAATTCGTGTAAACTCTTCAGAAGAGCATTTGCTATTTCCCCCAAAGGTTATTGGTACCATTCCTGTTCAGATGTAGTGCATCGCGTTTGTAGAGGTCCCACCGAGCCCAGGTTGAGCTCCAGTTATCCAGGTATACAAAACCGTCCGTCCTGCAGCATCCCTGTCGCCACGTGCTCAACGGATCACTCTATCCCGCGCCTCCATCGCACGTGGCATGGGTACCAAAGTAGAGATAAAAACTCTGTTCGTTCCCGCTCCAAGCTTCCACACGAGCTTCCTTGAAATCTTGTCTTGTATCCCCTGCACATTCCCTACCTACTTTGTCAGTGTCTGTGTAGAACAAGGCATGGGGCTTCTTTCCCCTTCCCCTTAAAGTCCTGAAAAGATGATCCGAGACATCACAGACACTGGGACCTGGGCGGCATCACACAAAATGTGAGTCACTCTCGTTCCCACATGATCTCCGACCTGTCCCCCAAGTTATGTAGTCCAAGATAGCAATGGTCTCTTTCTCTCACCCTGCTTTTCTGAGCAGCAGAGACAGCTTGCCTGCCAGAGACCTGAGCTGCACGGTACCCCTGGTAAATCGTCTTCTCAAATGCGGACAAAATGGTATACTTGTTTCTGAGGGGGAAGTCCACAGGGGATTCCTGCATTGTCTGCCTTTTCCCTTTCCATCGTCTGACTGTAATCTATGTACCTTTTTCCTGTTCGGGAGGTGTGACTACCTCCCTGTAACTCCTCTCAATTTCCCCTTCAGCCTCCCGAATGATCAAAACTTAATCTAGCTCGAGCACCAGTTGCCTCAAGCAGATTCCAAGAAGCTAGTGTTGGGTGCTCGTCCCGCCGTTGAAGTCAATGGGGACACCAGTGGCGATCCCTACCACCCCCATTCTATAGAAGGAGCAATCAACTGCCCCAACAACCACTCCCACTGTCCTGCATTCCCAAAGATACGACTGAAAATTATAGACTAGTAACCTCTTCCAATTTGGCGCACAGAGAACTTAGTATTTGTCAAAGGAGGACGATGGGTGCGAATCACTACATAAATAGTGCTTCGGGTAATGCAACCACTCCGATACATTACCTCGCTTACTCAGCCTTCCGGTGT
>NW_025200029.1:0-6290 GCF_004010195.1 Chiloscyllium plagiosum | reverse complement strand
GGCCAGTGACATTATTACTCTGACATGATGTCCCTATTATGAAATAACTGGAGAGACAAGAAAAAGATTGTGGTCAAAATATTTGTAACTGGAAGAATGGTCAGAAAAGAACTGGAGCCGCAAAATATGAAGTTATGAAGGAGTCAGATGATGGCTAATTCAGCAACAGCACTAAGGTAGAGTTGGAGACTGGGGATATTATAAAGGTAGGTGTAGGCAGGTGTGATGACAGAGAGAATATAGAGTCATAAAACAGTTCAGGGCAAAAAGGAGACTCAGTGGTCTGAACAGTCTTGTTCCTTCTTAGAGGTGTTTCAGTGAGGAGTCTGATATTGATGTACATGAAGTGGAGTTTGTGACTGAAACTGAAGATAACAGTTTATGCATTTTTAATATATAAATAATCGAAATAGCAATAACTTTCACCATCGCTAATAGAATGGGCAGAAATTGGCTTACCAGGAACACCAATAATAGCGAGGATGAGATAATGCCCAGCTTGAATAATCCTCAGTACGGCTTCTATCCGCAACTCTATCCATGCCCAATCTTGAGAAAGCCAGTAAAGACCCGCAGATAAACTTCTGTCCATTGTTGGAACATTCCAGTGTAATGTTCTTAGATTCTGATCCATTGTTGGAACATGCCAGTCTATTGTTCTAAGATTGTCTTCCTCTCCCTTTCTCTGTAGCTGCTGATCCCAAGCATCTTGAGGATGACGCTGCCACTGATACTATGTGATAACAGGTTGAAGAAAAACCCTTATTAATAGAAGAGGAAAGCCTCCAGGGACACAGTTAGGATCCATGAAGACTGACATCAATCACAGTAACTGAACAAACAGCTCAATTTAACCCCTTTCACAACAACCATGGCAAATGGCAAGAATACTTGGTCTTCCTGAGATGCTGACATCGCTGACTGTCGGGCTAATAGCGCGTCACGAATTGTAAAGTTAGAGGTGAGGCAGAGAGATGATGCTTTCTCTTCACTAGCTCCGTGATTCTCCTCTCTTTTGGCAAGGTCAGAATTGCTGGGTTCCTGAGGCTGTGTCTGATTACCAAATCTGCTGCATCCTTTTGCTTTATTTATTCCTACTTAAATTTGACATTTATCTTACCGACATTGCATGGCTTAGACGGGGTTATGCATTTTTGAGAGACCTACTACAGCTGTATAGACGGTGTAGATACAGTCCATTCCTTGTTGTCCTTGCAGCCGGTGCCTGCTCCTGTAGAGTGATGGTCATAATCTCACTGAACCACGATTCTTAGTTTTACCTTTCACCAGTTATTGCAGGGGTCTCAGCAGGGGTGGAAGGCAGAAAACCTCTCCCAACTGCGGCACACTCTGAGATTTCTCTCAGAATTAGCTTTTTATGTTAATTCTTCCTGGATTGGAGAACTGCAGGTCAGACAATATGTTTCCTCGATTGGTTTTTGGACAAGTGTGCGTTTCTCAGATGTTACCATTTTGGAGTAGTTACTGTTTACTAATTAAATAACCTATTAATATGTTAAGTTCTCCAATAAATTAAGTTTTTCCAAGTTCCTATTTTTTGTTGTTTTTTTGTCTACAGTGTTGTAATAAATTGTGTTTTGCTTAATGTCAAATATTTTGACCAAACGAATTGCACCTGAAACACAGCACCTCACAATTACTTTTAAAATAAGAAAACGTTCGGGTCGAGATGACCTTCGTCATATATTATGAGCGGAGTCTCTTCGGGTCCATAATAAGAAGGACAGGTATTCATGTTTTAATTGGTTTATCATTAAATGGACAATACGTTTCAGGAACACGGGGTTTGACAGCTCAGTACAACTCAGCAACCTGTCCAGGATGGAATATTGTGCAGCTGTCAGAAATCCACTAGCTATCTGTCCAACATGGGGGGCAGTACAGACCACACTGATGCATTGATTAAGAAACCTGTATAAAACAGTCTGTCCAGCAAGGGTGATATGTTGCCCACACCAGAGTATTCCTCTCTCAACGCGGACAAGGTATAATGTTCACTGTGGGGAGCTGTATTGTGAACAGCAGTGATTGCATCTGTTACCCTCCCACCATGCAGAGCTGTGTGCACCACCCCAGTGCATTGTTCAGTAACACTGTGTTAGATCCCTGCACGTGTGGAGAAACCAGCAGCCCATGCTAGAAGTGACAGGATATGCAGCTCACGTCCAGCTACAGCTCCATACCTCCGTTGTGCAATGACAAGGCGTGTTATGGGTGTGTAAACCACTGGCAGAGTGTGATGACAGAGGAATCAGTTAAAATACCTACAAACAAATGCATTTTGTGAAAAAAAAGGGAGATTGAGAGATAACTTCATGGAAGATCACAGGTTTCAGAATGCTGAAATGAAGATATTTCGGGAGCAGCCGACAACATGAGCCAGTAATTTCAGGAATGATGGGTGAATGGGACATTGGTGTCAGTTCAGATGATGGAGAATTTTGGATAAGCATTTGTTCAGCAGCTTTGTAACTGGGAGTGAGGTGAGCAGAGTGTATGACTCATTGGGCTGAATCGAACAATAGTTTGTCTCATTTTCATTGAGTGTGTCAGAGGGATTGTCTGTACGAGGCTGAGCTAATTTCCTGGTGTTATCTTATGGAACTCACCTCATTAACTACCCGCCCCACTCGATGGTGTCCCTCTCATTCAATCGTGCTCCCTCCATTGCATGCAGATCTCTCTCTCCCTCCCTCTCTCTCTCCCACTCTCTCTTTCTCCACCCCCCCCCCCCCCCTCACCTTGGCAATACCCCCACACGGCGATAGAATGTTCTGAAGAATGCCAATTATGGAATGTTCCAGACAACGTTCCATGTAATTCCAATTTTCAGAAAAAATGTCAGTGCCCCAGTATGTAATACGTAAGGGGAAAGAGTAGAGATGTATGTTTTTAAAATCACATACTATTCAAATCCATCATGAGACCATTCAACCATTTAAACGTGCTGTAGTATTAATAAGATCTGGGTTGAGCTGATGGTGCCCTGAGCCCAATCTTAGAGGAGCTTCAGACAATCAACACCTTGGGTTTATGTCCCTGAACAGACGATACTCAAGAACTTTTACCCGTGTTTTCTTCAAGCACCTGTTCGAGGCCATTTCCCATTGGGGACGGAATCTACTAACAATATATTCCACCAGATTTATACGTCTATGTAATTATAAGCACATTTTACACAGACCAATCAGAAATATAATCTTATTTTATGGTTATCAATATCAAATTATAATTGATAATTCTGGTTATTTCACGTGTCTCACCTTATCGTATTCAGCTAAAGACAGCTTCGAAACACTTTTCTCATTATAACATACAAATCATAGCAAAGAACATTTTTATCCTCAGCCATTATCTTGTCCGTTCTCTGAATTGTACCGTTTTCCTTGTTATTAAAATTTCTATTGCGCTTTGTCTGTGACTTTTTCTGTATGTAGCAGTTACACAGTCTCCCACGCAGTTGGCTGGACGGCTGGTTTGTGATGCACAGGGAAATCAACAGCCCAGGTTCAATTCCCACCCTGACAGAGGTTACCATGAAGGGGACGGTCTCTCAACCTTACCCCATCACCCGAGGTGTGGTAACCCTCAGCGTAAACCACCACGAGTGGTCTCTCTCTCTCTTGACAGAGCAGCTCCATGGTCCTTTGGAACTGTATTCTATCACTGTTAACATTTTACAATGTTATCCATGTCATCATTTCGTTTTGCCTTATATTCCTGGATGTTGTGGAGCAATGTTATTCTGTACCACTGTCAGCATTACCCCCACACTGTACATTCCTGCCCATACCCCAAATATCCATCGGTCGGTCGTTATTTATGAACCTTGCGGTCTGTGTCTCAAAAAAATTCAATATCTCTGCCTCCAATTATCTGCACAAAAATTAACAAATTATCAAAAACAAAATTAACGTCATATCTGTGTGTCAGAATTTCTTTGTGTGTCCTTACATTAGAAAGGATATAATTACATTGGAAGCAGATCAGAGCTGTTTCACTTCTCTGCGATGAAGAGCTTATGTTATGGAGGTTTTAACAGGTTACGCATGGAATGAGACATGAATTGATTTAAACATAAAAAAAAATGAGGATAGTGGTTCAGATGAATGCACACTGGGAGTTTTTATAGTCAAAACTTGTGACATTTTCGTAGAACTTCGACAATGTTGAAGCACAACATTCTGCCAATCGAGTCCACACTGACCCACTGAAAAGCATCCCAGACAGCCCGTCCCCCTCCACGTAATGCAGCTTTTCCCATGACTAATCCACCTAAGCTACATGTCCCCGGGCACTATAGGTAATCTGGCATGGCTGATCCACTCTAAATTGCACATCGTTACATTGTCGGGGAAACTGGAGCACTGGGAGGAAACCCACACAGACACGGGGTGAATGTTTAAACTCCACATAGAGGGTCGCCCAAGGTTGGAATTAAGGTCAGCTGCTTGGTGATGTGAAGCATAAGTGCTGAACACAAATCCAACATGCTCGTCTATGGGTTAAGAAAAATAACTGTCTGACTTTTTCCTGTCACTGAACCTGACGCAGTCTGAGATCTTTGTCATCAGCCATATCACCAACCTGGTTACTTTTAAATTTTGTTTAAGCAATGGAGGAATGGGACTAGAAAGGCAAACTGTTGACACCCTCCAATCTCAGTCAGAACCAGAGTGGGGAGAAATTCACAAAGTGGGATTTCATTCAAGTGGGAATTCTCTTTCCCAGAGGTTTGATTGCTGAATCTTTATATTATATCGATGCTGGATTCGTCTGCTTTTCCATAGACAAGTGAAACAGGGATAATGGTGCATGGAGAGAAAACAGCAGCTGGGAGCACAATGAGATGAGCTATGTCCTTATTTAATGGTGGAGTAGTGTCAAAGGGCCGAAAGGCCCAATCGTGTCTGTCAGCCCTATGTTCTGATGTTCCATTCAGCCCTTAGGACCCGCTATACTGGGGAAGATCAAGGCCACACCGATGGTTAAGTGTAGTTTAAGATATGTACTTTGAAAATTCAGGCTGAGCCAGGAAGTGCCCCCCAATTCCTCTTTCCAAGCCTTCCCACTCTGTAATTTCTGCTCCCCACTTGGGTTATGTTACAGACCCTGATTCGTTGCGTATACAGCCCCATACCCCACCCAGGGTTAACTCAAACAAATTCTCGACTCTCCTTGAATGCAACATTGTACAAAACGACTTCCAGGAAAAATAACCAGTTACTTTCGAAAAACATAACATAGGAACGAAAGAAATAGGAACAGGAGGGGTCTATTCGGCCCCTCAAGCCTGCACTGTCATTTTACTCCAGGGCTCAACTCCACTTTCCTGCTCACCCCTTGTATCTTTCAACTCGCTGATATGTCAAAAATCATTCCACTCCATCTATAAATATATTCAGTGTCCCAGCCCCCACAACTCTCTGCGTTCGGGTATTCCAGATATTCACTACCTTCGGAAAGAAGACATTTTTTGCATCTCAGTTTGAATTCAATATCCCTTATTCTGTACCTATAATCCCCGAATTCAAGACTCTGGCCAAGAGTGGACCCATATTCTCTACATTTACCTTTCAGCCTTCTCTGTATTTGTAAGTTTCATTCACATCACCCTCATTCATTTCAGCCACAATGAATAATCACCTCACCAATTTAGATGTACTCAATAATTCAACCTTTTCATCCTAGGAACCTGCCTAATGAACCAACCTAGTTACTTGCTTCATCAGCATGCTGACTTTATGTTTCATACACAGAAACACCCCAATCCCTTTGGACTGCTCCTTTTTTGGGAGTCATTTTCATTAAATAACAGCTTGTCTTTTGGTTCTCAGTGTCATCCACAAACTCGGATGTACACTGCACTCAGCTTCCACCATCAGGCTATCAGTATAGATGGTCAATAACCCATGCCATCGGACTGGTATTTGTGGTACTCCACTTGATACATTTTATCATAAAGATCTATTAATCCTTACTATCCAATTTCTATGTGTTAACCAATCGTCATTCCATCAAATATATTATCCGTCATATTATGAGCTCCAGTATTGTGTAAAAACCTTTATTTTGTGATACCTTACGGAAAATCTTTGGAAAGCCTCATGTCTACCAGTTCCCTTTCATCAAGTCCGCGTGTTACATTGTCAGGGGTATCCAGATAAACTTTGCATGATTTTTTATAGATCCCCTTTGATAAAACCATAATGATCCTGCTTGAAGCATTACTAAATGCACTGCAATTCCCTCCTTAATACCAAACTCTC
>NW_025200028.1:5354-6289 GCF_004010195.1 Chiloscyllium plagiosum | reverse complement strand
TCCAAAACTGGTAAGCATTCAGTCAAGCTTTTGCATACTTACGTGCAGTCCGAATATATATCTGCGCATGAATGTAACAGAACACGGTGGGCGAAGATACAGGCTGATCGGTTAGACCAAACGAGGCATTTATATCCATGTTGATGGCAGGATGATCCTTCGATATCCATTACTGCAGGTGCTAGGTGCACATAGACTCTTCCAAATAACGCTGTGAGGCGCCCCTTTGACTGGGATACACCTCGATGTTTGTGATCAAGCTGATTCATTTCAACCCCAAATTCAGATTTATATTTTAGATCTTCAATTGCCATGCTGATTGCAAACCTTCTGTTGGTCGCTGCAGCCAGTCTGGATTCTGTGGCATGTTTAATAGCACAGTCATTTTGCTTGTGTGTTGCCTTAGTTTCCCCAATGCTTTAGTCGTTGTCCATTTTTAATTAAATCTATCATCCCATCAGAACATATCTAGAAGGTCCGATTTTGAACATTCCATCAGAACATATCTAGAAGGTCCGAGGGGAACAAAGAAGAGAAAGCATTACTCGGAATGTAATTTGTGCCGATATATTCTAGGAATTTATGATTGAACAATTTGGAAAGTGCTCTGATCAGTATCTTATTTGTGTTCGACATGAAATGATTATCTTGCTGCAGTTGCTATTCAGGGGAAATCTCCTCTGCTAATTTAAACCAGGCACACAGAGAAACTCATCTTGCAGCACAATCTTTTAAATTTCGAGAGGCAAAGAACTATCCCAGATTTCACTTTATAAAGTAAAAGTGCTCTGATCTGTATCTTATTTGTGTTCGACATGAAACGAGTATCTTGCTGCAGTTGCTATTCAGGGGAAAGCTCCTCTGCTAATTTAAACCAGACACACAGAGAAACTCATCTTGCAGCACAATCTTTTAAATTTCGAGAGGCAAAGAAC
>NW_025200028.1:0-4104 GCF_004010195.1 Chiloscyllium plagiosum | reverse complement strand
AATGAAATTCAAATTCGATTGGGTTTTCTTAACTTGGGCATAATTTAAAATGATTGGCCGAATTTCAATTTGTTTTTGCTCCATGTCAACGCAACTCCAGGTATTCGTTTCAAAAATGTCTGACAGTTTTACTTTTTTAGCACAGCCTCTGCTTTGAGTCAGTCCTTACAACCTTTTCCTCTGTCTTAAAGCTACAGTCCACACCCACACGTTCATAACAATTCTCGCACAATAATCCCTTTTCGATATCGAGCTGAATGATCCATTTTTCATTTAGTTTTTATAGTCATGTATATTCTAGTACAGAAGTACAGCACTGCAGCGAAAATTGTATACAGTTGCCATACATTGTGTCATCTTAGTTGTCAAGGCACCTCGGATTGTAAAAACAAATTCCTTTGACACAAAGGACGGAGAGAAAAGACGCGTTGATAAGTTAAGTATTAGTTGATAGAATATCAGAAAAATAGAGAAATCGATAATTGTTCACATCAATTCGTTTTCATCATTTAGAGTAGGATAACAAAGAAATACGTTAAAGCTTCAGCAGACTTAGATGAGTCCTTAACTTATCTCGGTCTGCTGTCTGTTGTCGACGTCTCCACCATGGATTCCGTCACTACTGCTAAAACTGCCGCCACTACGATCACCCCCGTTGCCACGGCAACATGCCTGGGCAGGATCCACTCGCTTGTGAAGCTGAGACGCCGCCATAAACTGAAATGAGAAAGCTCATCTTGCTGCCATGAGACCAGGCCGGGTACAACCATGAACCACCGAGAGACCAGGCTGCGAATCGCCGAGAGAACAGGGCGGGATCTGCCATGAGTTGCAGATGGGCCAGATTGGGATCTGCGAAGGAGCAACATCAGATAAAAGAGATGAAAAAGAGAAAAGAATAGGAACAGAAAATTCAGAGGATGCGAGCTGCAGCATTCTACTCCGTCGCGATAACACGAGATTATCAACATTTTTCATCTCAAAGTTGTTCTGCTTCTGTCATGTTATGACATTAGTCGCAACGATCCTAATTTAATGGAGAGACGATCACTGACAACAGCGAAACATGTTTGCTCTCATCAGACGATGCAAAGGATTTGCGATATTGATAACAATGGACTGATAACAATTACTTTAAGTACAGCAACTAGCTATCTGATTCATTTTGCTGCTTCGAACATCCCACCAACTTCCAGAACTCGAAACCTCTACCAACAAAAAATGGAAAAATGGAAGGCGGCAGTCTATTGCTGTCCATTAAGTGCAAATGCCATCGCTTAACTGATTGGAATGTTGGGGAGTACGAAAAGAACTTTAGTTTACCCTAAAACCTGTAGAGACTCCTTTAAAAATTAACTTGATGATTAAAACGTTTTCAGTGCATTCGAGGCAAATCCTCACTTCACGTAATGAACACTGTGAAGCTTTCTGCTTCTGCTGATCTAAAACTGCCAATGTCGTGCTCTGAAATGTGAATGGTCACGTACATGAAATTAGTGGAGTGGTTTTAAAATACACATTTTCACTCCTTTTGTTTGTTGTGTCAAATTGTAAGGCCTAACTAATTTTAGGTGACACGGTGGATTAATACTTATTCAGGGCAAAAACAGTAAAATAGCTCAAAAACTGGAAATTTGTTTTTGTTGCTTTCTTTTCAGGTTTGGAATATATACGAACGAATCAATGGAAATGTAATGTCGACCACAACACACAATGCTTGACGGATGCATATGAAACGAAATCTGGACCTGTTCTCCCAGAGATATGAAGAAACCAAAACATCAAAATAGAATGTTAACTGTGACTATGTTCTTTTCATCTGCCATGTTTGGTGTGCACGTGTTCATTTTTAGGAATTTGAAAACCCAATCATCTCAAATGACAATGCTGTCACTTTGAAAAAAACTCATTTTGTCCTTTACTTTTCATGATACGTCGGAACAGCAGAGGTGCTGAAATGTCTACTTTCCCAATGGCAGGTGAGTCCCCAGTTCTCCCAGTTCAGGTTTTTGTTTTGCTACTCTGGTTTAGTTGTGACACTGAGAAGCTGCTGCTTTAGCTGAATCAGATGCTGTTGCACTCAAACAAAATATTCCAAGATTCAGCAGATATTTCCTGGCTGGTAGTTCTCTCTAAAATGTCTCCTGCCTGTGAGAACCTGCGTTTGAATTTACTCATTGTCAAGGAGTGCGTTCATGGAATGTCATTGGAACTGGAATTGCTCTGCGGGCTCAGTTGTGTTTCCAATAGTTCAGTTATTTTAACTTGCGCTTTCAGTTGATTGTGTTTCGACTGTAATGTTTAAATAAATTTTGTTTTGCTTAAAGCCGAGTTGTTTGACGAGCTGCACGTCACCTGAGAAGCCACTAAATTTCTGCCTTTAAAATAATAAGTTAGGATATCAGTTTCCTTCTTAAAATATTTTGATGTGGCATCGCCTGATCCATAACACATTGAGGCCTCTTGTCGCAATTAATTTGATAATTCCAATTTCGGATTAGTGTCGTTGGACTTAAAGGCGGTGAGTGCAATGTTTTAATACCTTTAATTCCAGGTGTTGAATTCAGTTGTTTAAAACAGCACTTGGTGCAGTACTAGGTCGTTGAGTCATTTCGAGTTTTCTGGATTAGAAGAAGTGACTTTGGGGCTGACAGAAGATGACCAAGGCTAACCTGCTGGAAATTGCAGTCAGAGTTGCCTTCAGATGTGAAAAATAGCGACGTGATTACAGCAATTGTTCGACACTAAAATTTGCTGGAAATGCTAAAGAATCTTTGGAAATGACGAGAATTTAATTGCCGACGATGCAGCTTGAACATAAAAAGGAATCAAAACAGTTTTAATGACAGTCAGAAGAAGAGGCAAAAGGAAAACATGACTTGCCCTGGCATAATAAAAAGAAAAGGCAAAATCGCTTTTGCAAAAAAAAAGTACAAAGGTAGTGGAAGGCCCCAGGAGAACCACTGGAGAGAGAGAGAGCATAGAAAGGGGGAAACAGAGAGAAGAAGGGGAAAATGAGAGAGGAGAAAGCGAGAGAGAGTTTCAAATTCAGAAATTTGCACTCACACAGCAAAGTTGATTGAAATCAATGGAGATGAATGTGGAAGGCAGGTTTAGAGGGGAAGATAGAGATGTTGTCCAAACCCAAATGTTGTCACCAAATGCCTTTCAGCGATCTGTTCACATACATCCAAACATTCCATAAAGTTGACAGCAGAGATGTCGAAGCTACTCTCACTACATTTGAAAAGATGGAGAAAGTAATGAAATGGCCAGCGGTCACATGAGATTTGTTAATCCAAACAAAGCTGCTCTGTAGATCTGGTGAGGTATTTGGACCACTATCAGAGGAGGTTTCCGGGGACTGTGCAGACGTAAAGAAAGCCATCTGCAGTGCATGTCAGCTTGTGCCTGAGACCGACAGACAATGTTTGAGGAATTTAACCAGGGAGTCTGTTCAAACCAACAGTGAGTTTGAAAGTATCATACAAAGTAATTTTGATAAGTAGATAAGGGCATTAAAATATGCCAATCATATGACGCTCTTAGAGAGACGATTAATTTCAGAGATTTCAAAACTTCACTTCCTGAGATAGAGAGAACCAATGAGAAGAACAGAGATTTACAGAAGCAAAATTATCAGCTGAAATGGCTGTTGAATATGAGTTGGTTCATACATCAGTTTTTGGCTTCCAACATCCAATTTCAATCCTTGAGGGACAGAAATCTGTGAAGTGGATACTCGTAAGAGGAAAGTAGATCTCGATGAAAATGACAACGTTATCTTACCAGGTGATAAAAATCAGAGCCATGAAGGGTAGACAGAAGTTAAAAACATCTGGTGCTTTCACTGCAATAAATTAGGCCACATAAAGTCACTTTGAATTGGTGGTGAGAAAAAGCTAAGAGGGGGGGTGGGGTGCAGATATAGAAAACAGGATCGTAAGTGAATTTTATGAAAGTGGTAAAGGAAGGCACCGTTCTTTTTGAAAAGCTGCACCAGATTTTACAGTCTGGTGAGAAGTTTGCTATTGAGGAAGAGCCCGACCTTCTTAAACCATTTGCTCGCAAATTTTAGGTTTACGCACAGGCAGGAGCAGCAGA
>NW_025200027.1:0-6289 GCF_004010195.1 Chiloscyllium plagiosum | reverse complement strand
GTGGTGGTGTAGACTCTGATGGTGTTGACCTCCTCCTGTGAACAAATTGCTCCTGTCTCCCTCACGCGCCGAGTATCTGATAATTATTAAAGTAAAAACCTACCCTACAACCCGGCTTTAGGTTCGGAATATTCTGCTTGAACTAAAGTCGTCTCTTAAAACAGAGCATCGATCCGTTTCAAGGAAAAGTAGAGTTATTTCGCGTGTTAGTGAAACTAAAAATACATTGATCGGAAGGCGAAGACCGTTGGGCTGTACCAACTCTGGGCGGGTAGAGGGGTAATTGTTTTCCCGGTGGTCGGGACCGAGGAACGTTTCGGATTGGTTGTGGGCTGGTCCCGGCAACCAAGGGCGGGGTTTGTTGATGACCCCGAGTGTAGGGGGCGTATCCACCATCGAGCACGCTGCGGGCGAGGTTTGTTATCGCCCCGGGCGACCTGAGGGCGTGGTTTCCGTGCGCGCAAGGCAAGGGCGGCGCTTTATGATTGGCGTGAGGAGGCGGGGTCTTCTGGCAAGGAGGCGGGAAGGGACGAGCGTCTGGTGATTGGCGTGCCAGGCCCGGAAGTCGGGGATTGGCGCTGGCCGGTGTAGGCGGGATTTGTGAATGGCGGGTTGGGGGTTGCATGGCCTCCGATTGGCGCATTGTGGCGGGTATTTGGCGGGTGAGAGGCGGGACGTGTGATTGGCCACGGCTTGGTGAGGGCCGGGTATATGATTGGCGGGTACGGCCCGAGTCTGCGATTGGTCGTGACGGAGCTTTGTGCTCGTCAGGAGGGAGACCGTCTTTCTCTCGAACTGTGTCAGAGAGGGGCCATGGATGGATTTCGAGGGCGGGTTGAACATGACTTATTTTTTTATAAGAAAAGCTACAATTAAAGAAATAAAATAACACAATTTTTGAACACAGACCCGCAATTTTCTTTGCCTTGAACCCGCTCACCGGAAACCCTCAACTTTACCCCCCATTTTATCAAATAAGTCCGAGCAGTCTCGCTCTCGCCCCATTGCTTTCCTTCTGGTATCGGTTCTTCTTTTCCCCCTCAAAATAAAAGCGAGGCACAAACTGAAGCGCAAAGCCTTAAAATTTTCTCCTCCGGCGGGAAATAGAGACACGACGGCGAAAAGTTTCCTTGAGGAATATTCCCTCCCCTCCCCTCCCTCCACCGGCCGGTGGTTATAGTGTTTTCTTTCTCACTTTGGGAGAGGGGGGGAGGGGGTGGGTTGACGGTGTTTCCAAGATGGCGCAGTGAGCGAGGCCAACCGCCGCCATTTGTAGCCGCTCGCACCGAGCCCGCCAGCGAGAAGTCGAGAGAGAGAGAGAGCGAGCAACCCCCACCGCCCCTCACCTCACACACAAATCCCCGGCCCAGCAGGCCCAGGCCTACTCCGCACTCCCTCCCTCCTTTCCCTTCCCCCCACCCCTTTCCCTTATTCCCCACCACCCAACCCCTCCCTCCCTCCCTCCCTCCCTACTCCCCTCCCTCAGGCCGCTAATTTCTCCCCCTCCCCAATCCTCCCCGCACACCCTCAGCCTTCCCTCTGTGTTAACCCTACCGGCAGAGCAGCGCCATGTTCAGGCTACACGCAGCAGCAGGAGGAGGAGGAGGAGGAGGAAGAAGAGCGACAGCGGGTGAAAAGTGAGCGAGCGGCCCGCCGGGGCGAACGGACCGAACTGAGATCGAGGAAGAGAGAGAGAGAGAGAGAGTGAGTGTGTGACTGACGGGGCCAAAGTCTGAAAAGGAAGCGGAGCGGACACTTTGTGGAGTGACCATTGGAGCGGCGGACTTTCCCGTGAGAACACTTAGAAGGAGCTCTCTTCCTCCCCAATCCCCCCTCCCCCTCCGAACCCCCTCAATTCCCTCCCTCTTCCATCGTTGTATATTTAAAGAGAGAGAGAGAGAGGGACCGAGACAGACAGAAAGGAAAGGCGCTGAAGAGAAGAGATAAATTTTTCTTTTTCCAGTAAAAGAAAGGGGAATAATGACCATTTCCCGCTTTCCTCAGCTGACCGCCCCGACCAGCAATGAATCTTGACTCGTTATCGCTGGCCTTGTCTCAAATCAGCTACCTTGTGGACAACCTGACCAAGAAGAATTACAAATCCAGCCAGCAGGAGATCTCTCATGTGAGTTTGCCGAGAAACAAGTCCCGCATACCATGTACTAGAGGCCCCGGGAGCCTGAGGCCTGCTCCGTTTCACCCAGAAAGCGAAAGTGTATATATGTGTGTGTGTGTGTGTGTGAGAGAGATACAGGGGGAAACTGATGTAACTTAATTTTTATTCGAAAAAGAACGCCTCGTTTTGTAAGGGCAACTTCACAAACTGATTATTCTCTCTTTTTAGTTATAAAGCATTAAATACTTGTAACAATAAGAAAGTAGAGAGGCAAATACCCACTCACATGGTGAAGTCTAGGCCTACCAAAAAGTTAATGGTCAGACATTGCACTTAAAATCATTTAGACTGTAAGGATAGTAAAGCTCACATGAATATTAGTTGCCGAAGCAGATGGACAGAAAGTTTTTTTTCACGTTTGGGAAACTTTACGCTTTGTATAAACTGCTCAGCTCGGTGCTAGTTACTAACACATTCAGGAGTGAGGCCTAGTAAAGGGGGACAGCAAAAGTGGGGGAAGGGACCGAAAAGAAGTGTCTATATTGTGTGTAGACTACTATTTGAAAGTAATTCATTTAAGCAAACGTTGTGCTTAACGATACAACTTTGAATTGTTAAGTGTTTTATATTAGTCTGCAAAGATTTTGATTAAAAGTATTCAGATTCATTGACAACTTAACAAGGCTTCATTTGTTTCCCAACTTTGTTTCAGTTTAATTATAATTCTATCTCAATTTTACTAAATAATGGGTTTCTTAGTCAACCAAAATAATAGCTTCAAGTTGAGAGAAATTTCTCTAATTTAGCTTATTTGTTGTGAATCACTGGACTTCAAAATCAAATTGTTCTTTGAATTTGTTATTTAAGTGTGACTCTTCCTCCCTTTTGGAAAGTTGAGTACATGTTTGTCAGCCTTTGGAAGAAAGTGGGATTTATAGGAAATACCAGACAGTTGAATGGGAAATGCAAAGGTAAAACTGTGTATTGACATTTATTGTCATGAATCAGTTGGGATAGTAGGCTGATTTGAAACCTAAAAAAAATTAGAAAGCCATTTAAATTTGGGAACTGTCTCCTTGCTTTAAGATATGCTATGTTTGTATAGAAGATGTAGTTTTGTAACTTGTTGCTTAATCATCTTGATCATTCAACATTAGGACAGTGAAATGCTATCATCATTGTACAGTAGACTATATTTGATATAATTACTGGAAATACTCAGGAGGTAATGCGCCAGTGGAATTATTGCTGGATTATTAATCCAGAGACCCAGATCACCTGATTTCAATTCCTGCTAGGGCAGATGGTGACATTTGAGTTAAATAAAAATCTGGAATTGAAGTCGAATAATGAATTCATTGTTGGAAAAACCCATCTGGTTCACTACGAGATGGAAACGGGTATCTTTACCTGGGCTACATGTGATTCCAGACCCACAACAATGTGGTTAACTCACCCACTCCCTCTGGAATGGGTGATAAATGCTGGCCTGGCCCATGAATGAATAAAAAACTCAAATTAGGAAGTATCTGTGAAGAGAAAGTTTGGATTCTCTGGATATTTTTGGCTTGCTTTGGATTTTTTCAAAACTTAATTTTTAACTTGTTCTTGTCGTACTTCAAATTGAAACAATTCAAAGTTTAAGATTCACCTGAGTTCTAAAACTTAAAAGTTATTGAACATTTGAAGAAAGCAGACAATGTATGATCTTTAAGGAGAGAACTTGCCCTGGACTAAGAACATTTAACTCTGAGTTTAGGGCCTTGCTTTGCTGCAAATGTATTAATTGTATGTGACATTTGCTAACTGAGGCTAGTGAGCTGATAGTTAGTCATACAGTCAAACAGCATGGAAGTAGACCCTTTGCTGTAACCAGTCCAAGCTGACCATGTTTCCAAACTAAACTAGTCCCACCTTCATGCTCTCCCATATCTCTCCAAACCTTTCCTGTTCACGTACTTATCCAAATGTCTTAAAAGTTGTAACTGTACTTGCATCCACCACTTCCTCTAGAAGTTCATTCCACACATGGGCCACTTTGCATTTTAAAAAAAAAGCCTCTTGTGTCCTTTTTTAAAAATCTTTTTCCCCTCACCTTAAAAATATCTTGCATTTATCCAAATTAAATTCCATCTGCCATTCCTCAGCCTGTTGACCCAATTGATCAAGATCTCTTTGTAATGGTTTTGAACTGCACTCACCATGGGAAAAAGGCCTATGTCATTTGCCATTTCTATGCCCCTCATGATTTTATAAACCTCGAGGTCATCCCACAATCTCCTATGCTCCAGTGAAAAAAGTCCCAGTCTGTACTTAAACCCTCCATCCCTGACAACAAACTGGCAAACCTTTTCTGAACCCTTTCCAGTTTAATAATATCATTCCTATAATAGAATGACCAAAACTGCGCATAGTATTCCAAAGGAGGCCTCATCAACCTCAACATCATGTCCTAAATCATATATTCAAAAGATCTGATCGATGAAGGCAAGTGTGCTAAATACTTTCTTAATCTCCCTGTCTACCTGTGATGCAATTTTCAAAGAATTATGTACCCAAACCCCTCGGTGTCTCTATTCTACAATACTATCCAGGGCCCTACTATTAATTGTATAACTGCTGTCCTCGTTTGTATTACCAAACTGCAATATCTTGCATTTATCCAAATTAAATTCCATCTGCCATTCCTCAGCCCGTTGACCCAATTGATCAAGATCTCTTTGTAATTTAGAGAACCATCTTCACTGTACACTTATACCACCAATTTTACTGTCATAAGCAAACTTAATAACCATGCCTCCTATATTCTCATCTAACTCATTTTATATAAATGATAAACAAAAATGGACCCAGTACAGGTCCCTGAGGAACCCTGCTGGTCATGGGCCTCTAGTCCAAAAAACAACCCTCCCACCACCACCACCCTTCCCTCTTCTACCATAAAACCAGTTTTGTTTCCAATTAGCAAGCTCCCCCTGAAGTCCACGTGATCTAACTTTACTAATTAGTCTACCATATGGAACCATTGATAAAACTTTTGTGCGAATAAAAATATAGTAGGGCAAAAATGGTAATTGTGTATAAAGTGAACAGCTATAGTGCCCCCCCCCCCATGACTGTTATTCCTCAGTTTAGTAAAAAATAATTTATGCCCAATTACTTCTCTGTCCACCCTAAAAAAAAATCATCTCCCCTCTCACTTGGACAGGTGTCAAATCTATTGAAGTTAGAGGGGGAGTTAAGTCTGATTGTTCTGCCTAAGTATACCATACTATTGCTACTTGTTGTGACCTCCCTTGTGAACAACGATATACTTAGATTGCAATGGAAATTCTGTTGTAAGTTAAGAAAAAAAATACACCTTTTTTTTGTCTTTTGTGTAATGTACCAAAGATAAAATAGATCTGGGGAAGCGGGGAGTTGATCTGGAGTTGAGAAGTGGTTGTATCTTTCGGGTGCAGGGAAATGTGAGGAGTCACTTTTTCATAATTTTAGGATACTGGGAAAAATGGCTCTTTTTTAGACAATGTATGGAAGGTTTCAAGAGATTTTGAAAATATTTAGCAGACTGGTTTTGCCTGGACTTGGCTAGGATTTCACTGTACGCAGTATATGAAAGAAGTGGTCAGAGCACCATTTTGTTCCTTTAGCTAATTTTATCCACTCCTGTTGTTGTTCCTGGGATGTTGATATCTGTCCAGAGTGGCTATTTGATTTTTGGTAGGCTGCTCTAATGAAGGGTAGAGCATCAAGCTGACCAATTCATGATTCAAATTTCATTCACAGGAAAGATCAGTGCAAGGTGGTTGCAGAAGGGACAATAATGTTATTCAAAAATATTGAATAACATCTCACAAGGAATTACCATTGAGATCAGTCAACTTGGCTCTGTGTACCTGATCAGCAACAATCCTCCAGCAGCTAACATGCATGAATGGCCAAAAGTTTGACCTATGACCAGCTAAACCATTTAATCAATCCTTGGTCTGTCCTCCATTCTGAATCCATGACTTTGGAAGGAGAACTTGCTGGAGATCCTGTGTTGTCCATTACTGGAAGGACATGTTGACATTGGAGATGAGTTTGCATGTTCTCCCTATGTCTGCATGGGTTTCCTGCTGGTACTCCAGTTTCCCCCCTCAGTCCAAAGATGTGCAGGTTAAGTGGATTGGC
>NW_025200026.1:0-6287 GCF_004010195.1 Chiloscyllium plagiosum | reverse complement strand
ATTGCTCCATAAATTGGAAAAGAGAGAGATGTTGGAACAGTCTTACCTTGGCTGACACAGAGTCTGAAGAGAGTGGACACATTAAACAGTTCAAACCTGGCGTCGTTTCAGAAGCCGATCTCTACCAGTTATCGTATATTAATAACTCAGTCTAAAGAAGCAGGGATCTTCCAAGTTCCAGTTTTGGTGGATTCAGGAAGAAATTCAAATTGACAAGGGGAGCTGAAACTGACCCCGACTAATGGGATAAAGCAATTGGATTGGCTGGGATGCTGATGGGATTCTGGCTGGGGAATGCAATTGGCACACGTCAAAGCTGAGTGCTTAATCAGAGGGAGCACTTTAAGACTTTAAGGAATAGCATTAGGCCATTCAGCCCATCGAGTCTGCACCACCATTCGATCATGGCTGGTATGTTTCTCAATCCCATTCTCATGCCTTCTCCCCATAACCCTTGATCCCCTTATCACTCAGGAGCCAACTTACTCTCCTTCAGCTGAAGAAACTCCTCCCCTCAACTCAGTTCCAAAGAGTCGTCTGTTCCCTCTGAGGCTGTGCCCTCATGTCCTCGTCTCTGCATTATTGGAAACATCTTATCCACATTCACTTGATCCAGACCTCTCGGTACTTTGTAAGTTTCGGTCAGATCTCTCCTCATCGTTCTCAACTCCATCGAGTACAGATCTGCAGTCTGCAGCTAGTCCTCATATGACAATCCCAGATAAATTGGTGGAGAGTCACCGGTTTTCAAGCAACTGTCCAGACAGCTTTACACGGAATCAGGGGCTTATAAGGAACAGACAAGATAAACTAATGGAAAAACACAGGCATCCCAGTAGCTGTCCATACCCTTTCATTCATGGAATGAGTGAATTGTTAGCGAGTGAATCAATTTATTGCCCATCCCGAATTGCCCAGAGGGCAGTTCAGACTCACCCGCATTGCTAGATTAGATTAGATTACTTACAATGTGGAAACAGGCCCTTCGGCCCAACAAGTCCACACCGCCCCGCCGAAGCGCAACCCACCCATCCCCCTACATGTACCCCTTACCTAACACTACGGGCAATTTAGCATGGCCAATTCACCCTGACCTGCACACCTTTGGACTGTGAGAGGAAACCGGAGCACCCGGAGGAAACCCACGCAGACACGGGGAGAACGTGCAAACTCCACATTTCGGCCAGACCAGGTAAGGATGGCAGATTCCTGAAGGACATCAGTGAACCAGATAGGAATTTTCCCCAACAATGGTCATCATTAGACTTATAATTCCAGATTTTTTTTTTTAAAATTGAGCTCAAATTCCAGCTATGGTGAGATTTGAACGTGGATCCCCAGAATACGACCTGGGTCTCGGGATGAACGGTCCAGTGGGAATGCCAGTAGGCCATCGCCTCCCCACGTGCACTACTGCTGACTCACAGGTAACCCGGAACTGCGCAGACAAAGACAGAATCACGGGTATCGCAGTAATGGCACATGTTGCATCACAGATAACCCAAATAACAGTCCAGATACACAAATATTGAATCATAGATCAGTGTTCAGATTGACTCATGCAGGATCACAGAAAAACTAGATTACTGTTCCGATACTAAATTCCAGAGACTGTCCAGACAAAGTAATTCTGGGTATCCCAGAAATTGCCGAGAGAGACCAAATCAGAAACACAAATTTACTGAGAAATTGTTGAGATAGACTAATGGAGTCATAGACATGTACAGCACGGAGACAGACCCTTCGATCCAACCCGTCCATGCCGACCAGATATCCCAACCCAATCTAGTTCCGTTTGCCAGCACTTGGCTCATACCCCTCTAAACCCTTCCTATTCATGTACCCATCCAGATGCCTTTTAAGTGTTTGCTCTTCCAGCACCACTGATCCAGAATCTGGTTTCCAGCATCTGCAGTCATTGTTTTTACCTCATACCCCTCCAAACCCTTCCTATTCATGTACCCATCCAGATGCCTTTTAAGTGTTGTAATTGTACCAACCTCCACCACTTCCTCTGACAGCTCATTCCATGTCCATACCACCCTCTGCGTGAAAAGGTTGCCCCTTGGGTCCCACTTAAACTTTTCCCTCAATACAGAAACACAAGTACCAATCAGATAAACTCATACTGAATCACAGGTATCCCAGGAACAGTGCAGAAAGACCAGTACAGAATCACAGGGATCCCAGTGACTGTCTTGATCAACAGAATCCCTACACTGTGGAAACAGGCCCTTCGGCCCAACAAGTCCACACCGACCCTCTGAAGAGTAACCCACCCAGATCCATTCCCTTCCTACTCTACATTTACCCCTGAGTAAAACACCTAACCTACACATCCCTGATCACTCTGGGCAATTCACCCAATCTGCACATCTTTGGACTGTGGGAAGAAACCCACGCAGACACGGGGAGAATGTGCAAACTCCACACAGACAGTCGCTCGAGGCGGAAACTGAAACCAGGTCCCTGGCGCCATGAGGCAGCAGTGCTAAACACTGAGCCACCGTGCTGCCCTTCGAAATCTGAATTACAGGTAGTCGAGAAATTGATCAGAAAAAAACCTGGTACAGAATCACAGGTCTCCCAATAACTGTCCAGATAGACTAATACAGAATCCTATAAATCCCAGAAGCTAACCCCAGAAAGACCAGTGCGCAGTTACACATACCTCAGAAACCATCTAGATTGACCAAGACAAAATCACAGGTGATAAGTTGATGCAGAATCTCAGTGATTCCAGAACCTGTGCAGATAGATAGCACAGAAACACAGATATTCCGGACTGTGACCCAGAAAGACTGATATTCCATCATGGATATCCCAACAACTCCCCAGAAAGACCAATACCATTTCATGGATATCCCAGGCTGCAACCCATGCAGAGTGCCAAAATACGACAGGCATTTTGAGTCCTTCAATACAACATGTGTTTTATTTTATTGGGGCCTGCTGCAGAGAGACAATAATTGCAGGTGTGAATTCAGTGAGTGGCTGCCAAAAAAGTCTGTGTGTAATCAATGGGATTTAATGCTTGAACGAGTCAAAAAAAAAACAGACTGGATTATGATTCTTGCGACTAAAAGGATAATTAGGAGCTCAACAGCAAGTCACCCTGTGGATTATGTAACAAACTGCAAAAATATCTTGCATGATTTTCCCATTTGAACAATACAGGGGTAAAACAAAGCCGATTTCAACTGTACTGGAGTGTGCTAGTTGGACTGAACGTCCTTGTGTCTATCTGTGCCATTACTGGGATACCCGTGATTCTGTCTTTGTCTGTCTGGGCAGTTTCCGGGTTACCTGTGAGCTCAAAGCCGATTTCAACTGTACTGGAGTGTGCTGCTTGGACTGAACGTCCTGGGTTTGAGCGTGAGGGTGCTGTGAACACCACGTTTGTAGGCCCCTCCCCTAGTCATCCCATTGCAGTTAGAAGCTGACAGGAGTTAGTTCGCGAGCAACAGGACAAATGGAAAACAGGATTTAAATGGACTCTGAACCTGAATGATGGGACTCAGTCACAGTCAAAATGAAACAGAACCAGGAAATCTCAACCAAACTGAAACACAAGGATGATGAAGCCAATTGTTCAACTTCCCATTTCAATGTGTTCAGTAATGTCTGCTGCAGTGCCCACACTCCTGATGAAGACTTCAGACACTGATCTGATTAGTTGTTTTTCTTTCTACTGTTATCTGTTTGCATTCACCTCTTCCTGCTAACCATTGTGTGGATGTTGGTATCTCTTCTTGCAGCATCTAATACCGACGTACATTTTGATAACTGAAGAAAGTTTGGTTAAATTCACACTTTTTACAATGAGTTCACATGGGTCTGGGAGACAGGTACCCGCAAGGTAAAGGATATTTCTTCCATAACTTTCTTGTGTCTAACCGAGGCAGTGGGTTCAGACAGAAGGACAGTCAATTTATGCCTCCAAACACAACGGTTTAACATTTTGGGATACTTAACAGTTTTGCAAACGAAACAAGGAATAAATAGCCACACAAAGTCTGGTCATAACAACAGGATAGATGGACAATGAATCTCAGTTATCCCAGGTTAGAATGGAGAAAGACTGATACAAAATCACAGATATCCTGGGTTAGAGAGAGAGAGGCAGGTACAGAATCACAGATATCCCGGGTTAGAGAGAGAGAGACAGGTACAGAATCACAGATATCCCGGGTTAGAGAGACAGGTACAGAATCACAGATAACCCGGGTTAGAGAAAGAGAGAATGGTACAGAATCACTGATATCCCGGGTTAGAGAGAGAGAGAGACAGGTACAGAATCACAGATATCCCGGGTGAGAGAGAGAGAGACTGGTACAGAATCAAGATATCCCGGGTTAGAGAGAGAGAGACTGGTAGAGAATCACAGATATCTCGGGTTAGAGAGAGAGAGAGACAGGTACAGAATCACAGATATCCCGGGTTAGAGAAAGAGAGAGACTGATACAGAATCATAGATATCGCGGGTTAGAGAGAGAGAGACTGATACGGAATCACAGACATCCCGGGTTAGAGAGAAAGAGAGACTGATACAGAATCACAGATATCCCGGGTTAGAGGCAGAGAGACTGATACAGAATCTTAGTTACCCTGGGTTAGAGAGATAGACTGATACAGTAACACAGGTTCGAGAAGGAGACAGATACGGAATCGTACATATCCCGGGTTAGAGACAGAGAGACTGATACAGAATCACAGATATCCCGGGTTAGAGAGAGAGGTTGATACAGAATCACAGATATCCCGGTTTAGAGAGAGAGACTGATACAGAATCACAGATATCCCGGGTTAGAGAGAGAGACTGACACAGAATCATAGATATCCTGGGTTAGAGAGAGAGACTGATATAGAATCACAGATATCCTGGGTTAGAGAGAGAGAGAGAGAGTGATACAGAATCACTTGTCTTAGACTGAGAGAAAATGATAGAGAATCACATATCCCGGGTTAGAGAGACAGCCTGATACAGAGTCACAGATATTCCGGGTTAGAGAGAGGGACTGATACAGAATCGCAGATATCTCGGGCTAGAGAGAGAGGCTGATACAGAATCACAGATATCCCGGGTTAGAGAGAGGGACTGATACACAATCACAGATATTCCGGGTCAGAGAGAGAGACTGATACAGAATCACATTTACCTCAGGTTAGATAGGGATATTAATACAGAATCACAGATATCTTGGGTTAGAGAGAAAGCATGTGATAAAGAATCACAGATATCACTAGTTAGAGAGAGAGAATGTCACAGAATCACAAATATCCATGTGTGAGTTAGAGAGAGACTGATACAGAATCACAGATATCCCGGGTTAGAGAGACAGCCTGATACAGAATCACAGATATCCCGGGTTAGAGAGAGAGACTGATACAGAATCACAGATATCCCAGGTTAGAGAGAGAGAATCTGATGCAGAATCACAGATATCCTGGGCTAGAGAGAGAGAGAGAGACTGATACAGAATCACAGATAACCCGGGCTAGAGAGAGAGAGAGAGACTGATACAGAATGACAGTTATCCCGGGTTAGAGAAAGGGACTGATACAGAATCACATATATCACTTGTCAGAGACAGAAACTGATACACAATCACAGATAACACGGGTTATAGAAAGAGACTGATACAGTATGACAGATATCCCGGGTTAGACAGAGGAACTGATACAGAATCACAGATTTCCTGGGTATGCGACAGAGATTGATTCAGAATCACAGATACACCAGGCTATAGAGAGATACAGATATAGAGTCAAAGATATCCTGGGGTACAGAGAGTGTCTGATACAGAATCACAGATATCCTGGGTTAGAGAGAGAGAGGGACTGACACAGAACCACAGACAACTTGGTGTTAGAGAGAGAGACTGATACAGTCTCACAGATATCCCGGGTTAAAGAGAGACTGATACAGAATGACTGATATCGGATTAGAGAGAGAGAGAGACTAATACAGAATTACATTTATGTCAGGTTTGAAAGAGAGATTAATACAGAATCACAGATATCCCGGGTTAGAGAGAGAGAGACTGATACAGAATTGCAGATATCCCGGGTTAGAGAGACTGATACAGAATCGCAGATATCCCAGGGTAGAGAGAGAGACTGATATAGAATCGCAGATATCCTGGGTTAGAGAGAGAGACTGATGCAGAATCACAGATATCCCGGGTTAGAGAGAGAGACTGATACAGAATCAAAGATATCCCGGTTCAAGAGACAGATTGATGCAGAATCAAATATATGCTGGGTTAGAGAGAGAGAGACGGATA
>NW_025200025.1:5117-6287 GCF_004010195.1 Chiloscyllium plagiosum | reverse complement strand
TGACATATTTTGTGATTCTGAGTGAAATCACAGGTAAACCAACAGAATATGGCAAATTAGTCACAGGTGATATTGACACAGCCGGGACACATCTGTGCCACAGTGTGTCACACAATAATAGTGAAGATCTTTTGAAATCATCCTCTGAGGTACACGCCACACGCCAGACGAAAAGCTGAAGACTGTGTGAGACTGCTGTGGTCAGCGCTAACAGAGTGGCCCAGTGGGGCATATTGGGCTCATAACCATGAAATTAATGGATTGAAAACATCCTTTACTCGTTTGAATTCCATGTTTCAGTGTGTGTACTGCCCCCTCCAGTGTTTCTCTATAATAGATCTCCATTCTACGCATTACCTGTTGTTTCACTTTCCGCTTCCTTTCATTCAATGTATCAGAAATGAATATTTCATACTGATACACACGGGAAATTTACACAAATGAGGAAACACACTTGTGAAGTTCTGGAACATCTTTTCCTGTTCTCTCTCGGTGTGCTGTGATCTGATTCGCAAAATCTCTTGCCAGAACTGGGAATAAACTGATGAAGGTGAGACACATCAGTTGTAGAGTTCTCTATGCGCATGAAGCCCTGCAGTTATTCCCCACGCCGTTTCACACAGCAGTGTTCTTCCTGTGAAATGAAAAGCTGTGACTTACAATTGGATCAATTTGTTGGAGACAGAATTGCGATACAGGCAAAGCTCCGCATTATTAGGACATACATCACCAACTATGAATAACCACAGGAATATACAAGCGTCAGAGGGTCGCTATGGACTCGATGGGCTGAACAGCTTCTATCGACGCGTGAGTGACGCCACGCATTGATGCTGTCCCTCTTCCTGTCTCTGGGACAGAGTGGCTGATGGTGAAACAAAGTCTCATTGTTAACCCTATCTTCTGCGTTAAACCGTCTGCAGACCCGCAGCTCAGGGACGTGGGGATGGCTCTCAGTGAGTGAGACTTTCAATCGGATTGTCTTTATCTAGTAATGTTGGGGCTCAGATGTTCACTGATGCCCGATTGCAGCAAAGAAGTCGATGTTACTGTTACAAAAGCCTTTCTGCAGGATTGCTGTGTGAAGATGGATTTTGAACAGGAAACAGGCTGCACAAAAATGCCCTCACATGACTTTACCTGAGGGTGGAGAGTCCGGAGTACATTTGT
>NW_025200025.1:0-3038 GCF_004010195.1 Chiloscyllium plagiosum | reverse complement strand
TTCAGTAAGGCTGCAGTATGTTTGAAAGAGTAGTTTGGAATTGCCCTGTTGTTTGTTGTGAGATTACTTTATGACTCATGCCCTCGGACTGTCTCACATTTAGCATTCATGCATCTCTGTGTCTGAAAATGCGTGAGGTATGCCAGTTTTGTTTGTGTTCCGTGTTAAATGCTTTCTGTTTTGCGATTCGCTCAATACATTTCGATTTAACAGGGTTTCTGAGGTAACTTCCAGCAGCAAAAATACTCAACTGAGAATTTGGGAAAATTTCACAGAGTATGGTCAGTCGGAGCAAAAGTAAGAAAGTCGTTCGTTTCTGCAGTGTCTCACAATACTACCTTTCCCGTGAAAAGTCGAACAGACTAAATGATTGTGCCACAGACTGCGACGGCAAGCTCCGCTAAAAAGTAATCGTTTAAAGCCGGTGGAAGCAACACGACGTTATTGGGGTACACCGCGTGGAAACAGATACTTATGTGTATCTCGTCCATGCTCACCACATAGCCAAAATTAAACAAGCCCCATTAAACAACGAGCTATTGGAAACAGAAAGGTGAAAGGTCGAATGGATTCAACATTCAGTGCTGGATGCCACTGAGCAGCAGCAAGGGCGCCTGTGGCTGTAGTGTAGTGGTCCAGAGGTCCTGAATCATTTTTTGGAGCAGTTCGCACGTTAATGGCTCATTCAATCAGCAACAGCAATGAAAGAAATTACACTCCCAGAGGAACCATTGGACCTGTGCTTACACAGCGTGGCTAGTATTAAGGTGCGCTCCGAGATCTGAACCCCGGTGGAACTGAAACGGAGGAATCGACAGAGAGGCTTCAGAATGACATCGCATTCATTTGGTTTTCTTTCAATCACTGACGAGCAGGAAAATGTAAACGGGGAGGGCTTGTGGAGAAGTGGGGCAGTTGCAGCTTTGGTGAAATTCCTTCTTTGTGATTCACTCAGCAGCCAGAGACGTGAAGGTGACTCAGGCGTGAGAGCTCTTCACATCGAGAACAAAAAGCACTCAAGGGCAGTTAGCACCTCTTCTGGAGTGGGGGGTGGGGTGAGGTAATTACCTTGTGACTTCTGTTACGATGTTCAGAAACTGGCTTTTATATTGAGGTGAACAGAATCTGCATTTCTAAAAAGCACCATGGAATTTACCAAAATTTATTGAGTCGCTTCTCGTCGATTCCCACACATGTTTCCAAATCAGTTTTTTTTATCCATGTGGCTCATGTCCAGGAGTGAACATCTCAGCAGCAAATTGCACGGTTAAGGTAATTGGCAATGAAAGTGGCATCTCGAACTGGCACCGAGGTAAGACCATCCACACAATGTGATCTGTCGTTCTCGGATTGTAATGCTACCTCCGGTTTTAGGGTGGAGAACACTCTTTGGGAATCTTATTCTGAAAAATAAAACACACACACAGTGACTGAAACTATACTGCACGGTATGATGTGGAACACGGCCTGCTCAGGTTTGTGCATTTTCCCTGTGTGTTCGTGTTCCGTGTAAACGTGAAAGTCGTCCTGTTTTGAGCAATGTGTGAAATCCTTCAGCAAAGCAAGAATGGAAATTCCAGTAATGTCATGCAGGTCATGGTTATTTGATCAAATCATAAGCGAACCCATATTGTCACGCACTCACAGATACATTTGTAGCTGAAAAGAGTGTGGGAAGATAGACTCAGCTTACCATTGATTTTGTCTGGATTGATGGGCTTTCAATATCTGCTGCGAAATTGTCATTGTAGCCGTGCACATCCCAGCAGCTGTGCGAGTTCGAGAGGAATCATGGAATCCTTTTCATGTGACTTTGCATCTATTGTTATGCAGGAGCACAATTGAAAATACAAGAAAATGAGGCGATGCGGCTGGCTGCTAGTGTGTCCGAGCGGTCTGAGGCGCTGAATCCAGGTTCCAGTCTCAAAAGAGGCGTGAGTTCGAATCCAACCACTGCCATTTCTGCTGATCAACTCCAACGCTGCAGCTGTTAACATGCTGTTTTGGTGCCCACTGGAAATTGATGTTGAAAACAAAAGTAAAATGGGTTTGCTTCCCAGGGAATTAACGTTGGTGTGGGATACTGCCAAATATTTCAAAATGTCTCTGCTGTCATGATCGTGTTCGCCTCCAGCGCGGAAAATCGCAAACAGTTCTGCCGTCCCAGGCCAGTTGTGCTTTTACTGGAACCGAATGGAGACTGTTATTTCATCGCTGTTGTGAAACGAAGTCCTACGGTGACTCTACTCGATGTTATGTGGGTTTCTAGCTAATGGGAAAATCGTTCCAATGGATTTCGAGGTCATACCTTATTGAAAATCTCCCATTTCCTTCATTTCCGTCCTGGAAACATCGGAAGGGAAAGGTGAACTAATCGAGACTGTGATTGGTGAAATTCATTTTTTACGGCCAATTCTTACTATGTTCTTTCTTTCTCTCTTTTCAGCATTGTCTGGAAAGTGATGGTGCACTAAGGCTGCAGTATGTTTGGAAGAGTAGTTTGGAAATGGCCTGCTGTTAGTTGTGAGATTACTTGATGACTCATGCCCTCGGACTGTATCACATTTAGCATTCATGCATCTCTGTGTCTGAAAATGCATGATGTATGCCAGTTATGTTTGTGTTCTTTGTTAAATGCTTTCTGTTTTGCGATTCGCTCAATACATTTCGATTTCTGAGGTAACTTCCAGCAGCAAAAATCCTCAGCTGAGGATCTGGGAAAATTTCACAGAGTATGGTCAGTCGGAGCTAAAGTAAGGAAGTCGTTCGTTTCTGCAGTGTTTCACAATGCTACCTTTCCCGTGAGCAGTCGAACAGACTAAATGATTGTGCCACAGACTGCGATGGCAAACTCCGCTAATAAGTGATCCTTTAAAGCCGGTGGAAGCAACACGACGTTATTGGGTGACACCGTGGAAAAAGATACTTCAGTGGACCTCGTCCATGCTCACCACATAGCCAAAATTAAAAAAGTCCCGTTCCCCAGCATTTGGCCCCAATCCCTCCAAACGCATCCTATCCAGAAACTCACCCGATTA
>NW_025200024.1:0-6286 GCF_004010195.1 Chiloscyllium plagiosum | reverse complement strand
TACAATAACAGATATACAGTGAGTGTGAGCGAGCAGAGAGAATACAGTGACCCTTATCCTGGCAGAGTGGGGAAGGTTATTGATGCTTTTGCTGTATTGGTGGACATTTCTTCAGACCGCAGATACTGCACTGAGCTGGATGGTGAGGTCAGACCATATTCAGTGGCTCTGGAGGTGTGGCCCCTTCTGGGAAGAGAATGGTCCTCCTCTGTACTAGCCCATCAACCAGGACCTCTGTGCCCTTGTCGGCAAACCGTCGTATGTCTGCCCTTCATCTGCCATGGTCGGGGTAAATTGTGCAGGAGAGCTCTGAACTGAGAAAGCTGAACTGTGTGTCCATTGGCCTTTTAAACATGACCCCAGTGCCTGGGATCACGTATTATCCAGGGGCATCCGGGCAATGATGAGTACCTCCAACCATAATGGGTGGGAGAAACAGGCTGGCATTGAATGAGAGGGATACCATGGGTTGAGTGGGTAGTTAATGAGGTGAGTTCAATAAAATAGCACCAGGAAACTAGCACGACCTCGTGCAGACAATCCCTCTATCACACTCAATGAAAATGTCACCGAGACAACATATTGTTAGATTCAGCCGAATGAATCGAAGTCTGTACTGACCCTTCTCCAAGTGACAAAGCTGCAGAACAAATGCTCATCCAATACTTTCCATCATCTGACCTCACACCAATATCCCGTTCACCCATCATTCCTTTGGCTTATATTGCAGGATACTGTTGAAATGTAAACATTTCAACATTCTGGAACCTGGGATCACATCCATCCATGGCATTGCCTCTCAATTTCACCCTCTCTGTGTATACCCCAAACCCGTCCCTTTTATTGGTATTCAAACTGATTCCCAGGCGATCGCTCTCTGACAGTCATGTTCATGCCCACAGCAACCCTTATCTGGCACAGTGTAGATATGGAGCTGTAAATAGATGGGAGCTGCACAATGTGTCACTTCCAGCGTGGGATTTAAGTTTCCCCGCGCTGGCGAGTGATCGAACACAGTATTACTGAACAATGCAGTGGGGTGGTGGACACTGTTCCACACCCTGGTCACATGGAGCTGTAAATAGATGGGAGCTGCACAATGTGTCACTTCCAGCGTGGGCTTTAAGTTTCCCCGCGCTGGCGAGTGATCGAACACAGTATTACTGAACAATGCAGTGGGCTGGTGGACACTGTTCCACACCCTGGTCACATATCTTATCTGGGTTTAAAGATCAATGCACTGCTGTGGTCTGCATACCTTTCCACTCTGGATATATTGTGGCTTTTATTGTACAGTACATCAGCCCGGTCTGTACAGTGTTGCATGCTGAAAGCATTTCTGATCTGGGTTTATAGATCAATGCACTGCTGAGTTCTGCACAGTGTTCCACGCTGGAACGATTGCAGGGTTGTATTCAGCAGGACACGAGCCTGATCTGCACAGTGCTTTATGCTGAACAGATATCTCCTCCAGATTTATGGTGCCAGGGCTGGTTCTTTGTGGTGGATTGAGAATGTGATATAACTAATAATTTCAGTCGATATGACAATGCCTTTATTATTGTTCTTATTCTTGTGATTGGACTCTCCAAATTCTGAATCCTCCAACCAGTCGCATTCTTCAGTCTACTTGCATATTTCGGCAACTTGTCCCATGAATAATTGCCCAGTTATAATGTGAATAACTGTCCTGTCTCTTGCCCTGGTCTTTGACGTTGCTCACCCTGGAGCATCGGGATTCACCGCGATGAACTTCAAATAGGTCATTCCTCAGACTCAACGTTCCAGGTAATATAACCCCAACCTACTCATACTCTCTGTGTAGGTCAACATCACCCGCTCCCCTAACATCAGCAGCATACTTGTAAATTTTTACTGCACCCTTTCAAGTTTAACAACATAATTTCTATTTGAAGGGAGAACAGAATTCAAGGCAGTATTACAGAAGTGGCTGAACCTAGTGTGTAGGCGGAAGTGAGTACTGCTAATGCTGGAGATTAGAGTCCAGAGTGTGGTCTGGAAAAGCAGAGCATGTCAGGCAGCATCCGATGAGCAGGAAATTCAATGTCTTGGGCATAAGCCCGATTGCTGTTCAAGGGCTTTTGCTCAAAACATCGACGTTCCTCTCCTCGGATGCTGTCTGATCTAGTCTGCTTTTCCAGCACCATACTCTGAATCCAGTGTATATCTGAGATGGCCTCCTTCTTCAAAAAACGCAATTTCCCCTCCCACATGGTCGACGATGCCCTGCAGCGTATCTTATCCAGTTCCCACACCTCTGCCTTCAAAACCCACCCCTCCTAATGCAACAGGAAAATAACATCCTTTTTCCTCACCTCCACCCCACCAAACCTCCAGATACAATGCATTTTCCTCCCCCATTTGCGCCACGTACAAACAGATCCCATTACCAGAGATATATATCCCTCCCCACCCTATTCTCATTCAATAAAGACCATTACCTCCGTGACTAGCTCATCAGGTCAATACCACCCACCAAAGCACTCTCCCCTCGCAATCCCTTCCCCTGCCACCACAGGAATTGCAGAACCTGCGTCCTCATCTCCCTCCTCACCTACGCCCAAGGCCCCAAGGGATTCTTCCATAACCATCGTCGTTTTACCTGCACTTGCAGACACACCATCTACTCTATCTATTGCATCCGATGTTCTCTCCTCCCTATTGGGAGACAGGACGCTAACGTGCGGCACACTTCAGAGAACATCTCCAGGACACCCGCACCAACAATCCCCACTGCCCCATGGTCAAACACTTCAGCACACCCTCCCATTCCACCAAGGTCCTGGGCATCCTCCACCACCACCTCCTAACCACCTGATGCCTGGAGGGAGAAAACATCATCTTCCACCTTGTGACCCTTCAACCACACGGTATCAATATGGATTTCATTAGTTTCCTCATTTTCCTTTCCCACACGTTAACCTTCCAACTCAGCATCACCTCCATGACCTGTCCTTTCTGCCCATCTTCCTTCGCAACTTTCTGCTCCACCCTCCTCTCCGACATATCACTTCCACCCCCAACTTTATCTACCTATCACATTCTCAGCTACTTTCACCCATTCCCATCTTCTTCCCATTTATCTCTCATCACCTTTGGGCGACAAGCCTCATTCCTGATGAAGGGCTGACACATGAAATGTGGATTCTTCTGCTCTTTGGATGCTGCCTGAAGGGCTATGCTTTCCAATTGTGTTGGTATGTTTCTAAATATTATGATTGGTTGTCGTCATCATGGCGGATCTATTATGCTCTTCGCCTTATTCAATATATTTATTATCCGTTCCTGTCTATCGTTGGTGTCCCTGGTAAGTCTCACTGTCCAGATATTTTTTCTATAAACCAGTTATGACTGCATTTCTGTTCTTTCATATACTCTACACATCTTGCCACCAATAGTGTTCCTGGTGATACTTTGAATCCAGTTCAATTCCTGTCTCCCTCCTTGCTTCTGACAGTGTTACTCATTGGTCTCTATGTTGACCTACTCAGTTGCAGATGTGAACCATTGTCTCTCTGCCCTTGTTAATTAAATGTTCTGGACGTGGAAGTCATTGACATCTATTATGTTTACAAACTCCATTTCCTTCCTGGGATCCATCCAATCCCTGTCCAATATATTTTGTTTCCATTCATTTGTGGGGCTTGGGTGTTGCTGGCTGGCCAGCATTGATAGCCCATCTCTATGAGAAGGTGAGGGTGAGCTGCCTTCTTGAATCGCTGCAGTCCACTTGCAGTTAGTTGACCCACAATGCCAGTAGGGAGGGAATACCAGGATTTTGATCCAACGATTGTGAAGGAACAGCAGAATATTTCCAAATCAAGGTGGTGAGTGGCTTGGGGCGGGGCGGTGGGAGGTAAAACACGCAGGTTGTGTTTGACACAGACGAATCACAACTTTGATGATCCCTTTGGCCATGAGCTGATTCCTGACACCATGCGCTGACCATTATTAACTTGAACTATTCACTGCTTCAGAATGTACTTCACTGGCTTAACCCATCTGCTGTTTGAACCTACAACTATGAAATGCAGACTTAATGGTGACAACAATCTGCTGCTGAAACTCTCGGGTTGAAAGCTGCAGAAACAAATCTGATTCGACCTCAGAACAAAATCCCATCCGTCTGATATTCCTGTGAACGCTGACCTGTATCGCTACTGTGTCTGGCAATGCCTTTATTTTAATATTCTTGAGCACTTTAACTCATCTGTCCATGCAACGTCTCTCAATCTCTCTGTGTCGATTATCCAAATCCCTGTCAGTAGTTCATAATTAACCTGGTTTCCTACATTGCTTCTGACAGCGTTACTCATTGGTCTCTATGTTGACCTACTCAGTTGCAGATGTGAACCATTGTCTCTCTGCCCTTGTTAATTAAATGTTCTGGACGTGGAAGTCATTGTCATCTATTATGTTTACAAACTCCATTTCCTTCCTGGGATTCCATCCCATCCCTGTCCAATATATTTTGTTTCCATTCATTTGTGGGGCTTGGGTGTTGCTGGCTGGCCAGCATTGATAGCCCATCTCTATTTAACCATGAGAAGGTGCTAGGAAACTCATGCTAGGCAGGTAATCCAGTTCACTGAGCAATGCACTAGCATAGTCAACACAACTCTCCATGTTGGTCTATCACATTGTCCCATGTTATGCTACTTGAAGTGTTCTGTGGAGCGGATTCAGAATTTGATGAAACAAACCATTTCAGCTGATCTGAAAATACCCTTATTTAATGTTCTCATGCTTGCAATTTTGCTCTCTAAGCGTTCAATGCTCCACTTAGTCCCGCTACCCAGTCTTTTTCTATATATTTCCACCACACGTTCTCAGTTAATTAACTGTCTACTTCTGTCTTTAATGTGAATCTTTCTATCCGTCTGTATCTTTCCCTGGCCTTGGTGTTTGGTTCCCGAGTGTACCGAGTGCTGGCATTGTCAAGCTCAGAAACAGTGAATTGGTGTGTGTCAGGCTGTTGCTCACTTCCCGCTGTGTCCCATGTGGTTCTCCATGTTGGGGGTGCGGACGTGTGTCGGTCTGTTGATCACTTCTCGGTGTGATTCATGTGGTGTTCCATGTTCAGGGGAGTGTGTGTCGGGCTGTTATTCAATTACCGGTGTGTCCCATACGGTGCTCCATGTTCGGGAGTGGGTGGGTGTGTCAGACTGTTGTTCACTTCCCGGTGTGTCCCATGTGGTGCTCCACGTTGGCTAGGGGTTTCAGCAGGGGTTTGACTCACTTCTTTTAAACTTGATATGTGCCTGTCTACTGAAGGTCTGACTTCTGTGTTTGTCCCTTTGAGCTGATTGTGTGGTCAGTAACACAAGGAAGCCCATTGAGTATTATCGTAAAGGATGCGGTACCTAACATCTCTGACAATGCTGTCACTTTAAAACAGGTTATTTGTTCCTTTTCTTTGAAGAGAGATCTTAAAGGCCAAACTGCCTACTGCAAACGGCTGAAGTAAATAACTTAGGAGGCTTTTAGGGTTTTATTTATAAATAGTGATAACAATGGACAGTTCGCATAGACCAGGCTTTCCAGTTTTTCTGAGCTGTAACAATCACCAGGTGCCTGGGGTGGGAGCAGGGTTGGATGCTTCAGTAAATGATCCCTAGATGCTATTCTCTCTGAAATCTGTTTTGATGCTGTTTCCTCCTGGATTGGACAACTACATGCATGACTGATTGGCCTTGGGTGTGTCTTTTTGCCAATGGACGAATTTATGGGATGATCGTACATTGGAATAGTTCATTAGTGGAAGATACTACGTCTATTATTCTGTTACGATTTCCAGTAGTTAAGTTATTCTACATTCCTGTCCTTTTTGAATGTATTTTATTAGACCGTTTAAATAAATTGTGTTTTGGTTTAAGTTGAGTTGTTTGAACAACTGCATCACATCTGGAACACCCATTTCACATCTACCTTTAGTATAAGACAAAGTTGGCGTCTAGGCTGCCATCTTAAAGCATTTTAAGGCAGTCTGGTCTGGTCCATTGCAAAGTGGGGACTCTTGTCCATTTCGATACTAATAATTCCAAATTTGGTTCAGGTTCAGAATGTCTACACCAATCCACCGAAGAGTAACCCAACCAAGACCCACACCCCTATCCTATTATTCCATATTTATCCCTGAATAATGCACCTAACTTACACATCCCTGGACAGTATGGACAATTTAACATGGCCAATTCACCTCACCTGCACATCTTTGGGCTGTGGGAGGAAAACTGAGCACCCAGAGGAAACCCACGCGGGGAGG
>NW_025200023.1:5352-6286 GCF_004010195.1 Chiloscyllium plagiosum | reverse complement strand
GTGTGAAGTCTGAAGAGGTAGGGGAAGACCTAATGAGTTTTTTTGCTTCTGTCTTTACGAAAGAAGCGAAATTTGTCATGTTGAAACCTTTCAAGAGCAGGTGTGCATGATGGAATGGATAGAGATAGAGGAAGGTGATGTGCTTAAAATTTTGTCAAACATTAAGATTGACAAGTCGCCAGGCCCGGACCAGATTTGTCCTCGGCAGCTTTGGGAAACGAGAAAATGTGATTGCTTCGCCACTTGCGAAGATCTTTTCATCCTCGGTCTCCACTGGAGTCGTACCTTAGGACTAGAGAGAGGAAAATTTAATTCCTCTCTTCAAGAAAGGAAACAGGGAAATCCCCGGAAATTACAGACAAGTCTCACGTCTATCGTCTGAAAGGTGTTAGAAAGGATTCTGAGGGATAGGAGTTATGACCATCTGAAGGAGCATGGCTTGAGTAAGTGCAGTCAACATGGCTTTGTGAGGGGCAGGAAATGCCTCACAAACATTATCGAGTTCTTTTTTCTAGAAAGGCTGATGAGTGTCGAGCTGTGGATTTGGTGTAAATGGACTTCAGAAAGGCATTTAATAACGTTCCTAAAGGTAGGCTCATTCAGAAGGTCAGGAGGAATGGGATACAGGGGAACTGAGCTGTCTAGATACAGAATTGGCTGGACAACAGAAGACCGCGAGTAGTAGCAGAAGAAAAATATTCTACCTGGAAGTCAGTGGTGATTGGTGCTTCACAGTGCTCTGTCCTTGGGCCTCTACTGTTTGTAATTTTTATTAATGACTTAGATGAGGGGCTTTAAGGATGGGTCAGCAAGTTTGCAAATGACACAAAGGTTGGAGGTGTCGTTGACAGGATAGAGGGCTGCTGCAGGCTGCTGTGGGACATTTACAGGATGCAGAGATGGGCTGAGAGGTGGCGGATGGAGTTCAACCTGG